>NC_081310.1:68988020-69178609 GCF_026419965.1 Kogia breviceps | reverse complement strand
AAGTGCAGGGCCCCTGAGCTCCATTTCCCAAGTCGCTTTTTTGTGAGTGGGACGCAACACGGCTGGATGGCTTCACGCCCTATTGTCGATCCGCGGTGGCAGGCTGAACCGCTGGTGAATTCTTCTTCGTGATGGGAAATGAGAGTGACATGTGCCCGACCAAACACCTCCAGCGAGTCTCTCATTGGTTCCCCCTCTTGCAGTTCATCCTGCGGACAAATTGCAGACGGTACGAAAGAGGCATGGAAAGGCGCCGAGTCTCCAAGTGGGGAGATTGTTAGTAAGGGGGCCTGAATGGAGAACACGAGCACCAGGAGAGGAAAACTGAGGTGAGTTTCAGAAAGCTTTCCCGATCCCACGGTGTAGCATCCGCTGGGTTTCCAATGAGTGCTTTCGCTGTCGGAAGATTGCGTTGAACCTGGAGAGTTGGGAGCCATGGAATGGGGAGCACGCAGGATTCCTTTCAAGGGTCTGCATTTGCTTTCCCAACCTCACCAATCGTCTCAGCCCCAAGAGTGTCCAGCCTTATGTCTTCTGCCGCTGGGGCTGTAGATGTGGTCAATCCTGGTTGCATGCCAGTCCCTGAACGCATTTTGGAAGAATTTCTCTCTGTTTTGCCCTGCTTGTTTCTTCTTTGTGTTGGAAATGTATCCTCAGAATGGGTCTGAGCTGATTTTCCCTGCTGGTTTTAGGCCGCTTTACACACCCTTGATGCACTTACACAGAGATATCAAGACTTAGCTTTTAAGATGCTTACTAGTCGGATAGATACTTGTGCGATGAACAGGGTCTGGTGAGTCCAGTTGATTGAGCAAGGAGTAGGTCGTGTCCATTCCATATTCGGTTTTCGGAAGGGTATCTGTGCTCATTTCAAACTCGAGTTTTATGCGTCACCGCACCTCACCTTTCCCCTGAAGCAGGCATAAGTGTGTTTTCTAAAAGCGTGACTCTGTTCTGTTTGGGGATTCCGTTCATGGGGAGCGATTTTTACATTCCCTCGATAAGTGATATCATAAGTTTCTTTTTTTGTGGGACTTATTTCACTGAGGATGATCGTACCTAAATCCACTCAGGATGCTGCTACCAGCCTCATGACGTGGATTTCATGGCTGAGTGACACTCCATTGGACCTACGTAGCACCACTTGTCCACTTGTCTTTGTCCACTTGTCCACTCGTCTTTGTCCACTTGGCTCCTTCCTGGGATATGAAACGTGTACCGGAGTGGAGGTTCTTGTCAAGACAGCAGCCCTCAACTTTGGGGTCCCTGTGTCTGGTTGATTTTTTCATTTTCCCAAGGTCAACGCCCATGTGTGGAAGTGCCCTATGCTCTGTGGTTCTGTGTTTTACATGGTTTGGGAAAGAGGATACACTTGTGAAGATTGGCTGTTGGCCATTGACATCCCGCCCATCAGCTTAACAAGGCTCCCTTGACTCCGTGGGCTGTCCTGCCTTTCTGGTTTTTAGACTTTTTTCGCCTGGCCCTTTTGCCCCCGGGGGGGGGGGCGAGAGATTTCTTTGTAGTGCTGATTTGCTCTCCCAGGTTGCTTGGTTGGCCAAAAAGGGCGTATGCGTTTTTTCCTGAATATATTCAGGAAAAAACGCATACGCCCTTTTTGGCCAACCGCATCATTGTCCACGTTCTGGCGCTTTTCATGTGCTATCGGGGCCATTCCGATGTACCCGTTGACATCCGTTTCCTGCAGTTCTGCCTTGCGTTCAGCGCCTCTTCGTAGCCTGACCTCAATATATTTTGGGGCGATAGTTATCGTTTAGAACTCTGCAGGTTTGGGAAGTGCAGGGCCCCTGAGCTCCATTTCCCAAGTCGCTTTTTTGTGAGTGGGACGCAACACGGCTGGATGGCTTCACGCCCTATTGTCGATCCGCGGTGGCAGGCTGAACCGCTGGTGAATTCTTCTTCGTGATGGGAAATGAGAGTGACATGTGCCCGACCAAACACCTCCAGCGAGTCTCTCATTGGTTCCCCCTCTTGCAGTTCATCCTGCGGACAAATTGCAGACGGTACGAAAGAGGCATGGAAAGGCGCCGAGTCTCCAAGTGGGGAGATTGTTAGTAAGGGGGCCTGAATGGAGAACACGAGCACCAGGAGAGGAAAACTGAGGTGAGTTTCAGAAAGCTTTCCCGATCCCACGGTGTAGCATCCGCTGGGTTTCCAATGAGTGCTTTCGCTGTCGGAAGATTGCGTTGAACCTGGAGAGTTGGGAGCCATGGAATGGGGAGCACGCAGGATTCCTTTCAAGGGTCTGCATTTGCTTTCCCAACCTCACCAATCGTCTCAGCCCCAAGAGTGTCCAGCCTTATGTCTTCTGCCGCTGGGGCTGTAGATGTGGTCAATCCTGGTTGCATGCCAGTCCCTGAACGCATTTTGGAAGAATTTCTCTCTGTTTTGCCCTGCTTGTTTCTTCTTTGTGTTGGAAATGTATCCTCAGAATGGGTCTGAGCTGATTTTCCCTGCTGGTTTTAGGCCGCTTTACACACCCTTGATGCACTTACACAGAGATATCAAGACTTAGCTTTTAAGATGCTTACTAGTCGGATAGATACTTGTGCGATGAACAGGGTCTGGTGAGTCCAGTTGATTGAGCAAGGAGTAGGTCGTGTCCATTCCATATTCGGTTTTCGGAAGGGTATCTGTGCTCATTTCAAACTCGAGTTTTATGCGTCACCGCACCTCACCTTTCCCCTGAAGCAGGCATAAGTGTGTTTTCTAAAAGCGTGACTCTGTTCTGTTTGGGGATTCCGTTCATGGGGAGCGATTTTTACATTCCCTCGATAAGTGATATCATAAGTTTCTTTTTTTGTGGGACTTATTTCACTGAGGATGATCGTACCTAAATCCACTCAGGATGCTGCTACCAGCCTCATGACGTGGATTTCATGGCTGAGTGACACTCCATTGGACCTACGTAGCACCACTTGTCCACTTGTCCACTTGTCTTTGTCCACTTGTCCACTCGTCTTTGTCCACTTGGCTCTTTCCTGGGATATGAAACGTGTACCGGAGTGGAGGTTCTTGTCAAGACAGCAGCCCTCAACTTTGGGGTCCCTGTGTCTGGTTGATTTTTTCATTTTCCCAAGGTCAACGCCCATGTGTGGAAGTGCCCTATGCTCTGTGGTTCTGTGTTTTACATGGTTTGGGAAAGAGGATACACTTGTGAAGATTGGCTGTTGGCCATTGACATCCCGCCCATCAGCTTAACAAGGCTCCCTTGACTCCGTGGGCTGTCCTGCCTTTCTGGTTTTTAGACTTTTTTCGCCTGGCCCTTTTGCCCCGGGGGGGGGGGCGAGAGATTTCTTTGTAGTGCTGATTTGCTCTCCCAGGTTGCTTGGTTGGCCAAAAAGGGCGTATGCGTTTTTTCCTGAATATATTCAGGAAAAAACGCATACGCCCTTTTTGGCCAACCGCATCATTGTGCACGTTCTGGCGCTTTTCATGTGCTATCGGGGCCATTCCGATGTACCCGTTGACATCCGTTTCCTGCAGTTCTGCCTTGCGTTCAGCGCCTCTTCGTAGCCTGACCTCAATATATTTTGGGGCGATAGTTATCGTTTAGAACTCTGCAGGTTTGGGAAGTGCAGGGCCCCTGAGCTCCATTTCCCAAGTCGCTTTTTTGTGAGTGGGACGCAACACGGCTGGATGGCTTCACGCCCTATTGTCGATCCGCGGTGGCAGGCTGAACCGCTGGTGAATTCTTCTTCGTGATGGGAAATGAGAGTGACATGTGCCCGACCAAACACCTCCAGCGAGTCTCTCATTGGTTCCCCCTCTTGCAGTTCATCCTGCGGACAAATTGCAGACGGTACGAAAGAGGCATGGAAAGGCGCCGAGTCTCCAAGTGGGGAGATTGTTAGTAAGGGGGCCTGAATGGAGAACACGAGCACCAGGAGAGGAAAACTGAGGTGAGTTTCAGAAAGCTTTCCCGATCCCACGGTGTAGCATCCACTGGGTTTCCAATGAGTGCTTTCGCTGTCGGAAGATTGCGTTGAACCTGGAGAGTTGGGAGCCATGGAATGGGGAGCACGCAGGATTCCTTTCAAGGGTCTGCATTTGCTTTCCCAACCTCACCAATCGTCTCAGCCCCAAGAGTGTCCAGCCTTATGTCTTCTGCCGCTGGGGCTGTAGATGTGGTCAATCCTGGTTGCATGCCAGTCCCTGAACGCATTTTGGAAGAATTTCTCTCTGTTTTGCCCTGCTTGTTTCTTCTTTGTGTTGGAAATGTATCCTCAGAATGGGTCTGAGCTGATTTTCCCTGCTGGTTTTAGGCCGCTTTACACACCCTTGATGCACTTACACAGAGATATCAAGACTTAGCTTTTAGGATGCTTACTAGTCGGATAGATACTTGTGCGATGAACAGGGTCTGGTGAGTCCAGTTGATTGAGCAAGGAGTAGGTCGTGTCCATTCCATATTCGGTTTTCGGAAGGGTATCTGTGCTCATTTCAAACTCGAGTTTTATGCGTCACCGCACCTCACCTTTCCCCTGAAGCAGGCATAAGTGTGTTTTCTAAAAGCGTGACTCTGTTCTGTTTGGGGATTCCGTTCATGGGGAGCGATTTTTACATTCCCTCGATAAGTGATATCATAAGTTTCTTTTTTTGTGGGACTTATTTCACTGAGGATGATCGTACCTAAATCCACTCAGGATGCTGCTACCAGCCTCATGACGTGGATTTCATGGCTGAGTGACACTCCATTGGACCTACGTAGCACCACTTGTCCACTTGTCCACTTGTCTTTGTCCACTTGTCCACTCGTCTTTGTCCACTTGGCTCTTTCCTGGGATATGAAACGTGTACCGGAGTGGAGGTTCTTGTCAAGACAGCAGCCCTCAACTTTGGGGTCCCTGTGTCTGGTTGATTTTTTCATTTTCCCAAGGTCAACGCCCATGTGTGGAAGTGCCCTATGCTCTGTGGTTCTGTGTTTTACATGGTTTGGGAAAGAGGATACACTTGTGAAGACTGGCTGTTGGCCATTGACATCCCGCCCATCAGCTTAACAAGGCTCCCTTGACTCCGTGGGCTGTCCTGCCTTTCTGGTTTTTAGACTTTTTTCGCCTGGCCCTTTTGCCCCGGGGGGGGGGGCGAGAGATTTCTTTGTAGTGCTGATTTGCTCTCCCAGGTTGCTTGGTTGGCCAAAAAGGGCGTATGCGTTTTTTCCTGAATATATTCAGGAAAAAACGCATACGCCCTTTTTGGCCAACCGCATCATTGTCCACGTTCTGGCGCTTTTCATGTGCTATCGGGGCCATTCCGATGTACCCGTTGACATCCGTTTCCTGCAGTTCTGCCTTGCGTTCAGCGCCTCTTCGTAGCCTGACCTCAATATATTTTGGGGCGATAGTTATCGTTTAGAACTCTGCAGGTTTGGGAAGTGCAGGGCCCCTGAGCTCCATTTCCCAAGTCGCTTTTTTGTGAGTGGGACGCAACACGGCTGGATGGCTTCACGCCCTATTGTCGATCCGCGGTGGCAGGCTGAACCGCTGGTGAATTCTTCTTCGTGATGGGAAATGAGAGTGACATGTGCCCGACCAAACACCTCCAGCGAGTCTCTCATTGGTTCCCCCTCTTGCAGTTCATCCTGCGGACAAATTGCAGACGGTACGAAAGAGGCATGGAAAGGCGCCGAGTCTCCAAGTGGGGAGATTGTTAGTAAGGGGGCCTGAATGGAGAACACGAGCACCAGGAGAGGAAAACTGAGGTGAGTTTCAGAAAGCTTTCCCGATCCCACGGTGTAGCATACGCTGGGTTTCCAATGAGTGCTTTCGCTGTCGGAAGATTGCGTTGAACCTGGAGAGTTGGGAGCCATGGAATGGGGAGCACGCAGGATTCCTTTCAAGGGTCTGCATTTGCTTTCCCAACCTCACCAATCGTCTCAGCCCCAAGAGTGTCCAGCCTTATGTCTTCTGCCGCTGGGGCTGTAGATGTGGTCAATCCTGGTTGCATGCCAGTCCCTGAACGCATTTTGGAAGAATTTCTCTCTGTTTTGCCCTGCTTGTTTCTTCTTTGTGTTGGAAATGTATCCTCAGAATGGGTCTGAGCTGATTTTCCCTGCTGGTTTTAGGCCGCTTTACACACCCTTGATGCACTTACACAGAGATATCAAGACTTAGCTTTTAAGATGCTTACTAGTCGGATAGATACTTGTGCGATGAACAGGGTCTGGTGAGTCCAGTTGATTGAGCAAGGAGTAGGTCGTGTCCATTCCATATTCGGTTTTCGGAAGGGTATCTGTGCTCATTTCAAACTCGAGTTTTATGCGTCACCGCACCTCACCTTTCCCCTGAAGCAGGCATAAGTGTGTTTTCTAAAAGCGTGACTCTGTTCTGTTTGGGGATTCCGTTCATGGGGAGCGATTTTTACATTCCCTCGATAAGTGATATCATAAGTTTCTTTTTTTGTGGGACTTATTTCACTGAGGATGATCGTACCTAAATCCACTCAGGATGCTGCTACCAGCCTCATGACGTGGATTTCATGGCTGAGTGACACTCCATTGGACCTACGTAGCACCACTTGTCCACTTGTCTTTGTCCACTTGTCCACTCGTCTTTGTCCACTTGGCTCCTTCCTGGGATATGAAACGTGTACCGGAGTGGAGGTTCTTGTCAAGACAGCAGCCCTCAACTTTGGGGTCCCTGTGTCTGGTTGATTTTTTCATTTTCCCAAGGTCAACGCCCATGTGTGGAAGTGCCCTATGCTCTGTGGTTCTGTGTTTTACATGGTTTGGGAAAGAGGATACACTTGTGAAGATTGGCTGTTGGCCATTGACATCCCGCCCATCAGCTTAACAAGGCTCCCTTGACTCCGTGGGCTGTCCTGCCTTTCTGGTTTTTAGACTTTTTTCGCCTGGCCCTTTTGCCCCCGGGGGGGGGGGCGAGAGATTTCTTTGTAGTGCTGATTTGCTCTCCCAGGTTGCTTGGTTGGCCAAAAAGGGCGTATGCGTTTTTTCCTGAATATATTCAGGAAAAAACGCATACGCCCTTTTTGGCCAACCGCATCATTGTCCACGTTCTGGCGCTTTTCATGTGCTATCGGGGCCATTCCGATGTACCCGTTGACATCCGTTTCCTGCAGTTCTGCCTTGCGTTCAGCGCCTCTTCGTAGCCTGACCTCAATATATTTTGGGGCGATAGTTATCGTTTAGAACTCTGCAGGTTTGGGAAGTGCAGGGCCCCTGAGCTCCATTTCCCAAGTCGCTTTTTTGTGAGTGGGACGCAACACGGCTGGATGGCTTCACGCCCTATTGTCGATCCGCGGTGGCAGGCTGAACCGCTGGTGAATTCTTCTTCGTGATGGGAAATGAGAGTGACATGTGCCCGACCAAACACCTCCAGCGAGTCTCTCATTGGTTCCCCCTCTTGCAGTTCATCCTGCGGACAAATTGCAGACGGTACGAAAGAGGCATGGAAAGGCGCCGAGTCTCCAAGTGGGGAGATTGTTAGTAAGGGGGCCTGAATGGAGAACACGAGCACCAGGAGAGGAAAACTGAGGTGAGTTTCAGAAAGCTTTCCCGATCCCACGGTGTAGCATCCGCTGGGTTTCCAATGAGTGCTTTCGCTGTCGGAAGATTGCGTTGAACCTGGAGAGTTGGGAGCCATGGAATGGGGAGCACGCAGGATTCCTTTCAAGGGTCTGCATTTGCTTTCCCAACCTCACCAATCGTCTCAGCCCCAAGAGTGTCCAGCCTTATGTCTTCTGCCGCTGGGGCTGTAGATGTGGTCAATCCTGGTTGCATGCCAGTCCCTGAACGCATTTTGGAAGAATTTCTCTCTGTTTTGCCCTGCTTGTTTCTTCTTTGTGTTGGAAATGTATCCTCAGAATGGGTCTGAGCTGATTTTCCCTGCTGGTTTTAGGCCGCTTTACACACCCTTGATGCACTTACACAGAGATATCAAGACTTAGCTTTTAAGATGCTTACTAGTCGGATAGATACTTGTGCGATGAACAGGGTCTGGTGAGTCCAGTTGATTGAGCAAGGAGTAGGTCGTGTCCATTCCATATTCGGTTTTCGGAAGGGTATCTGTGCTCATTTCAAACTCGAGTTTTATGCGTCACCGCACCTCACCTTTCCCCTGAAGCAGGCATAAGTGTGTTTTCTAAAAGCGTGACTCTGTTCTGTTTGGGGATTCCGTTCATGGGGAGCGATTTTTACATTCCCTCGATAAGTGATATCATAAGTTTCTTTTTTTGTGGGACTTATTTCACTGAGGATGATCGTACCTAAATCCACTCAGGATGCTGCTACCAGCCTCATGACGTGGATTTCATGGCTGAGTGACACTCCATTGGACCTACGTAGCACCACTTGTCCACTTGTCCACTTGTCTTTGTCCACTTGTCCACTCGTCTTTGTCCACTTGGCTCTTTCCTGGGATATGAAACGTGTACCGGAGTGGAGGTTCTTGTCAAGACAGCAGCCCTCAACTTTGGGGTCCCTGTGTCTGGTTGATTTTTTCATTTTCCCAAGGTCAACGCCCATGTGTGGAAGTGCCCTATGCTCTGTGGTTCTGTGTTTTACATGGTTTGGGAAAGAGGATACACTTGTGAAGATTGGCTGTTGGCCATTGACATCCCGCCCATCAGCTTAACAAGGCTCCCTTGACTCCGTGGGCTGTCCTGCCTTTCTGGTTTTTAGACTTTTTTCGCCTGGCCCTTTTGCCCCGGGGGGGGGGGGGCGAGAGATTTCTTTGTAGTGCTGATTTGCTCTCCCAGGTTGCTTGGTTGGCCAAAAAGGGCGTATGCGTTTTTTCCTGAATATATTCAGGAAAAAACGCATACGCCCTTTTTGGCCAACCGCATCATTGTCCACGTTCTGGCGCTTTTCATGTGCTATCGGGGCCATTCCGATGTACCCGTTGACATCCGTTTCCTGCAGTTCTGCCTTGCGTTCAGCGCCTCTTCGTAGCCTGACCTCAATATATTTTGGGGCGATAGTTATCGTTTAGAACTCTGCAGGTTTGGGAAGTGCAGGGCCCCTGAGCTCCATTTCCCAAGTCGCTTTTTTGTGAGTGGGACGCAACACGGCTGGATGGCTTCACGCCCTATTGTCGATCCGCGGTGGCAGGCTGAACCGCTGGTGAATTCTTCTTCGTGATGGGAAATGAGAGTGACATGTGCCCGACCAAACACCTCCAGCGAGTCTCTCATTGGTTCCCCCTCTTGCAGTTCATCCTGCGGACAAATTGCAGACGGTACGAAAGAGGCATGGAAAGGCGCCGAGTCTCCAAGTGGGGAGATTGTTAGTAAGGGGGCCTGAATGGAGAACACGAGCACCAGGAGAGGAAAACTGAGGTGAGTTTCAGAAAGCTTTCCCGATCCCACGGTGTAGCATCCGCTGGGTTTCCAATGAGTGCTTTCGCTGTCGGAAGATTGCGTTGAACCTGGAGAGTTGGGAGCCATGGAATGGGGAGCACGCAGGATTCCTTTCAAGGGTCTGCATTTGCTTTCCCAACCTCACCAATCGTCTCAGCCCCAAGAGTGTCCAGCCTTATGTCTTCTGCCGCTGGGGCTGTAGATGTGGTCAATCCTGGTTGCATGCCAGTCCCTGAACGCATTTTGGAAGAATTTCTCTCTGTTTTGCCCTGCTTGTTTCTTCTTTGTGTTGGAAATGTATCCTCAGAATGGGTCTGAGCTGATTTTCCCTGCTGGTTTTAGGCCGCTTTACACACCCTTGATGCACTTACACAGAGATATCAAGACTTAGCTTTTAAGATGCTTACTAGTCGGATAGATACTTGTGCGATGAACAGGGTCTGGTGAGTCCAGTTGATTGAGCAAGGAGTAGGTCGTGTCCATTCCATATTCGGTTTTCGGAAGGGTATCTGTGCTCATTTCAAACTCGAGTTTTATGCGTCACCGCACCTCACCTTTCCCCTGAAGCAGGCATAAGTGTGTTTTCTAAAAGCGTGACTCTGTTCTGTTTGGGGATTCCGTTCATGGGGAGCGATTTTTACATTCCCTCGATAAGTGATATCATAAGTTTCTTTTTTTGTGGGACTTATTTCACTGAGGATGATCGTACCTAAATCCACTCAGGATGCTGCTACCAGCCTCATGACGTGGATTTCATGGCTGAGTGACACTCCATTGGACCTACGTAGCACCACTTGTCCACTTGTCCACTTGTCTTTGTCCACTTGTCCACTCGTCTTTGTCCACTTGGCTCTTTCCTGGGATATGAAACGTGTACCGGAGTGGAGGTTCTTGTCAAGACAGCAGCCCTCAACTTTGGGGTCCCTGTGTCTGGTTGATTTTTTCATTTTCCCAAGGTCAACGCCCATGTGGGGAAGTGCCCTATGCTCTGTGGTTCTGTGTTTTACATGGTTTGGGAAAGAGGATACACTTGTGAAGATTGGCTGTTGGCCATTGACATCCCGCCCATCAGCTTAACAAGGCTCCCTTGACTCCGTGGGCTGTCCTGCCTTTCTGGTTTTTAGACTTTTTTCGCCTGGCCCTTTTGCCCCGGGGGGGGGGGGGCGAGAGATTTCTTTGTAGTGCTGATTTGCTCTCCCAGGTTGCTTGGTTGGCCAAAAAGGGCGTATGCGTTTTTTCCTGAATATATTCAGGAAAAAACGCATACGCCCTTTTTGGCCAACCGCATCATTGTCCACGTTCTGGCGCTTTTCATGTGCTATCGGGGCCATTCCGATGTACCCGTTGACATCCGTTTCCTGCAGTTCTGCCTTGCGTTCAGCGCCTCTTCGTAGCCTGACCTCAATATATTTTGGGGCGGTAGTTATCGTTTAGAACTCTGCAGGTTTGGGAAGTGCAGGGCCCCTGAGCTCCATTTCCCAAGTCGCTTTTTTGTGAGTGGGACGCAACACGGCTGGATGGCTTCACGCCCTATTGTCGATCCGCGGTGGCAGGCTGAACCGCTGGTGAATTCTTCTTCGTGATGGGAAATGAGAGTGACATGTGCCCGACCAAACACCTCCAGCGAGTCTCTCATTGGTTCCCCCTCTTGCAGTTCATCCTGCGGACAAATTGCAGACGGTACGAAAGAGGCATGGAAAGGCGCCGAGTCTCCAAGTGGGGAGATTGTTAGTAAGGGGGCCTGAATGGAGAACACGAGCACCAGGAGAGGAAAACTGAGGTGAGTTTCAGAAAGCTTTCCCGATCCCACGGTGTAGCATCCGCTGGGTTTCCAATGAGTGCTTTCGCTGTCGGAAGATTGCGTTGAACCTGGAGAGTTGGGAGCCATGGAATGGGGAGCACGCAGGATTCCTTTCAAGGGTCTGCATTTGCTTTCCCAACCTCACCAATCGTCTCAGCCCCAAGAGTGTCCAGCCTTATGTCTTCTGCCGCTGGGGCTGTAGATGTGGTCAATCCTGGTTGCATGCCAGTCCCTGAACGCATTTTGGAAGAATTTCTCTCTGTTTTGCCCTGCTTGTTTCTTCTTTGTGTTGGAAATGTATCCTCAGAATGGGTCTGAGCTGATTTTCCCTGCTGGTTTTAGGCCGCTTTACACACCCTTGATGCACTTACACAGAGATATCAAGACTTAGCTTTTAGGATGCTTACTAGTCGGATAGATACTTGTGCGATGAACTGGGTCTGGTGAGTCCAGTTGATTGAGCAAGGAGTAGGTCGTGTCCATTCCATATTCGGTTTTCGGAAGGGTATCTGTGCTCATTTCAAACTCGAGTTTTATGCGTCACCGCACCTCACCTTTCCCCTGAAGCAGGCATAAGTGTGTTTTCTAAAAGCGTGACTCTGTTCTGTTTGGGGATTCCGTTCATGGGGAGCGATTTTTACATTCCCTCGATAAGTGATATCATAAGTTTCTTTTTTTGTGGGACTTATTTCACTGAGGATGATCGTACCTAAATCCACTCAGGATGCTGCTACCAGCCTCATGACGTGGATTTCATGGCTGAGTGACACTCCATTGGACCTACGTAGCACCACTTGTCCACTTGTCCACTTGTCTTTGTCCACTTGTCCACTCGTCTTTGTCCACTTGGCTCTTTCCTGGGATATGAAACGTGTACCGGAGTGGAGGTTCTTGTCAAGACAGCAGCCCTCAACTTTGGGGTCCCTGTGTCTGGTTGATTTTTTCATTTTCCCAAGGTCAACGCCCATGTGGGGAAGTGCCCTATGCTCTGTGGTTCTGTGTTTTACATGGTTTGGGAAAGAGGATACACTTGTGAAGATTGGCTGTTGGCCATTGACATCCCGCCCATCAGCTTAACAAGGCTCCCTTGACTCCGTGGGCTGTCCTGCCTTTCTGGTTTTTAGACTTTTTTCGCCTGGCCCTTTTGCCCCGGGGGGGGGCGAGAGATTTCTTTGTAGTGCTGATTTGCTCTCCCAGGTTGCTTGGTTGGCCAAAAAGGGCGTATGCGTTTTTTCCTGAATATATTCAGGAAAAAACGCATACGCCCTTTTTGGCCAACCGCATCATTGTCCACGTTCTGGCGCTTTTCATGTGCTATCGGGGCCATTCCGATGTACCCGTTGACATCCGTTTCCTGCAGTTCTGCCTTGCGTTCAGCGCCTCTTCGTAGCCTGACCTCAATATATTTTGGGGCGATAGTTATCGTTTAGAACTCTGCAGGTTTGGGAAGTGCAGGGCCCCTGAGCTCCATTTCCCAAGTCGCTTTTTTGTGAGTGGGACGCAACACGGCTGGATGGCTTCACGCCCTATTGTCGATCCGCGGTGGCAGGCTGAACCGCTGGTGAATTCTTCTTCGTGATGGGAAATGAGAGTGACATGTGCCCGACCAAACACCTCCAGCGAGTCTCTCATTGGTTCCCCCTCTTGCAGTTCATCCTGCGGACAAATTGCAGACGGTACGAAAGAGGCATGGAAAGGCGCCGAGTCTCCAAGTGGGGAGATTGTTAGTAAGGGGGCCTGAATGGAGAACACGAGCACCAGGAGAGGAAAACTGAGGTGAGTTTCAGAAAGCTTTCCCGATCCCACGGTGTAGCATCCGCTGGGTTTCCAATGAGTGCTTTCGCTGTCGGAAGATTGCGTTGAACCTGGAGAGTTGGGAGCCATGGAATGGGGAGCACGCAGGATTCCTTTCAAGGGTCTGCATTTGCTTTCCCAACCTCACCAATCGTCTCAGCCCCAAGAGTGTCCAGCCTTATGTCTTCTGCCGCTGGGGCTGTAGATGTGGTCAATCCTGGTTGCATGCCAGTCCCTGAACGCATTTTGGAAGAATTTCTCTCTGTTTTGCCCTGCTTGTTTCTTCTTTGTGTTGGAAATGTATCCTCAGAATGGGTCTGAGCTGATTTTCCCTGCTGGTTTTAGGCCGCTTTACACACCCTTGATGCACTTACACAGAGATATCAAGACTTAGCTTTTAGGATGCTTACTAGTCGGATAGATACTTGTGCGATGAACTGGGTCTGGTGAGTCCAGTTGATTGAGCAAGGAGTAGGTCGTGTCCATTCCATATTCGGTTTTCGGAAGGGTATCTGTGCTCATTTCAAACTCGAGTTTTATGCGTCACCGCACCTCACCTTTCCCCTGAAGCAGGCATAAGTGTGTTTTCTAAAAGCGTGACTCTGTTCTGTTTGGGGATTCCGTTCATGGGGAGCGATTTTTACATTCCCTCGATAAGTGATATCATAAGTTTCTTTTTTTGTGGGACTTATTTCACTGAGGATGATCGTACCTAAATCCACTCAGGATGCTGCTACCAGCCTCATGACGTGGATTTCATGGCTGAGTGACACTCCATTGGACCTACGTAGCACCACTTGTCCACTTGTCCACTTGTCTTTGTCCACTTGTCCACTCGTCTTTGTCCACTTGGCTCTTTCCTGGGATATGAAACGTGTACCGGAGTGGAGGTTCTTGTCAAGACAGCAGCCCTCAACTTTGGGGTCCCTGTGTCTGGTTGATTTTTTCATTTTCCCAAGGTCAACGCCCATGTGGGGAAGTGCCCTATGCTCTGTGGTTCTGTGTTTTACATGGTTTGGGAAAGAGGATACACTTGTGAAGATTGGCTGTTGGCCATTGACATCCCGCCCATCAGCTTAACAAGGCTCCCTTGACTCCGTGGGCTGTCCTGCCTTTCTGGTTTTTAGACTTTTTTCGCCTGGCCCTTTTGCCCCCGGGGGGGGGGGCGAGAGATTTCTTTGTAGTGCTGATTTGCTCTCCCAGGTTGCTTGGTTGGCCAAAAAGGGCGTATGCGTTTTTTCCTGAATATATTCAGGAAAAAACGCATACGCCCTTTTTGGCCAACCGCATCATTGTGCACGTTCTGGCGCTTTTCATGTGCTATCGGGGCCATTCCGATGTACCCGTTGACATCCGTTTCCTGCAGTTCTGCCTTGCGTTCAGCGCCTCTTCGTAGCCTGACCTCAATATATTTTGGGGCGGTAGTTATCGTTTAGAACTCTGCAGGTTTGGGAAGTGCAGGGCCCCTGAGCTCCATTTCCCAAGTCGCTTTTTTGTGAGTGGGACGCAACACGGCTGGATGGCTTCACGCCCTATTGTCGATCCGCGGTGGCAGGCTGAACCGCTGGTGAATTCTTCTTCGTGATGGGAAATGAGAGTGACATGTGCCCGACCAAACACCTCCAGCGAGTCTCTCATTGGTTCCCCCTCTTGCAGTTCATCCTGCGGACAAATTGCAGACGGTACGAAAGAGGCATGGAAAGGCGCCGAGTCTCCAAGTGGGGAGATTGTTAGTAAGGGGGCCTGAATGGAGAACACGAGCACCAGGAGAGGAAAACTGAGGTGAGTTTCAGAAAGCTTTCCCGATCCCACGGTGTAGCATCCGCTGGGTTTCCAATGAGTGCTTTCGCTGTCGGAAGATTGCGTTGAACCTGGAGAGTTGGGAGCCATGGAATGGGGAGCACGCAGGATTCCTTTCAAGGGTCTGCATTTGCTTTCCCAACCTCACCAATCGTCTCAGCCCCAAGAGTGTCCAGCCTTATGTCTTCTGCCGCTGGGGCTGTAGATGTGGTCAATCCTGGTTGCATGCCAGTCCCTGAACGCATTTTGGAAGAATTTCTCTCTGTTTTGCCCTGCTTGTTTCTTCTTTGTGTTGGAAATGTATCCTCAGAATGGGTCTGAGCTGATTTTCCCTGCTGGTTTTAGGCCGCTTTACACACCCTTGATGCACTTACACAGAGATATCAAGACTTAGCTTTTAGGATGCTTACTAGTCGGATAGATACTTGTGCGATGAACTGGGTCTGGTGAGTCCAGTTGATTGAGCAAGGAGTAGGTCGTGTCCATTCCATATTCGGTTTTCGGAAGGGTATCTGTGCTCATTTCAAACTCGAGTTTTATGCGTCACCGCACCTCACCTTTCCCCTGAAGCAGGCATAAGTGTGTTTTGTAAAAGCGTGACTCTGTTCTGTTTGGGGATTCCGTGCATGGGGAGCGATTTTTACATTCCCTCGATAAGTGATATCATAAGTTTCTTTTTTTGTGGGACTTATTTCACTGAGGATGATCGTACCTAAATCCACTCAGGATGCTGCTACCAGCCTCATGACGTGGATTTCATGGCTGAGTGACACTCCATTGGACCTACGTAGCACCACTTGTCCACTTGTCCACTTGTCTTTGTCCACTTGTCCACTCGTCTTTGTCCACTTGGCTCTTTCCTGGGATATGAAACGTGTACCGGAGTGGAGGTTCTTGTCAAGACAGCAGCCCTCAACTTTGGGGTCCCTGTGTCTGGTTGATTTTTTCATTTTCCCAAGGTCAACGCCCATGTGGGGAAGTGCCCTATGCTCTGTGGTTCTGTGTTTTACATGGTTTGGGAAAGAGGATACACTTGTGAAGATTGGCTGTTGGCCATTGACATCCCGCCCATCAGCTTAACAAGGCTCCCTTGACTCCGTGGGCTGTCCTGCCTTTCTGGTTTTTAGACTTTTTTCGCCTGGCCCTTTTGCCCCGGGGGGGGGCGAGAGATTTCTTTGTAGTGCTGATTTGCTCTCCCAGGTTGCTTGGTTGGCCAAAAAGGGCGTATGCGTTTTTTCCTGAATATATTCAGGAAAAAACGCATACGCCCTTTTTGGCCAACCGCATCATTGTCCACGTTCTGGCGCTTTTCATGTGCTATCGGGGCCATTCCGATGTACCCGTTGACATCCGTTTCCTGCAGTTCTGCCTTGCGTTCAGCGCCTCTTCGTAGCCTGACCTCAATATATTTTGGGGCGATAGTTATCGTTTAGAACTCTGCAGGTTTGGGAAGTGCAGGGCCCCTGAGCTCCATTTCCCAAGTCGCTTTTTTGTGAGTGGGACGCAACACGGCTGGATGGCTTCACGCCCTATTGTCGATCCGCGGTGGCAGGCTGAACCGCTGGTGAATTCTTCTTCGTGATGGGAAATGAGAGTGACATGTGCCCGACCAAACACCTCCAGCGAGTCTCTCATTGGTTCCCCCTCTTGCAGTTCATCCTGCGGACAAATTGCAGACGGTACGAAAGAGGCATGGAAAGGCGCCGAGTCTCCAAGTGGGGAGATTGTTAGTAAGGGGGCCTGAATGGAGAACACGAGCACCAGGAGAGGAAAACTGAGGTGAGTTTCAGAAAGCTTTCCCGATCCCACGGTGTAGCATCCGCTGGGTTTCCAATGAGTGCTTTCGCTGTCGGAAGATTGCGTTGAACCTGGAGAGTTGGGAGCCATGGAATGGGGAGCACGCAGGATTCCTTTCAAGGGTCTGCATTTGCTTTCCCAACCTCACCAATCGTCTCAGCCCCAAGAGTGTCCAGCCTTATGTCTTCTGCCGCTGGGGCTGTAGATGTGGTCAATCCTGGTTGCATGCCAGTCCCTGAACGCATTTTGGAAGAATTTCTCTCTGTTTTGCCCTGCTTGTTTCTTCTTTGTGTTGGAAATGTATCCTCAGAATGGGTCTGAGCTGATTTTCCCTGCTGGTTTTAGGCCGCTTTACACACCCTTGATGCACTTACACAGAGATATCAAGACTTAGCTTTTAAGATGCTTACTAGTCGGATAGATACTTGTGCGATGAACAGGGTCTGGTGAGTCCAGTTGATTGAGCAAGGAGTAGGTCGTGTCCATTCCATATTCGGTTTTCGGAAGGGTATCTGTGCTCATTTCAAACTCGAGTTTTATGCGTCACCGCACCTCACCTTTCCCCTGAAGCAGGCATAAGTGTGTTTTCTAAAAGCGTGACTCTGTTCTGTTTGGGGATTCCGTTCATGGGGAGCGATTTTTACATTCCCTCGATAAGTGATATCATAAGTTTCTTTTTTTGTGGGACTTATTTCACTGAGGATGATCGTACCTAAATCCACTCAGGATGCTGCTACCAGCCTCATGACGTGGATTTCATGGCTGAGTGACACTCCATTGGACCTACGTAGCACCACTTGTCCACTTGTCTTTGTCCACTTGTCCACTCGTCTTTGTCCACTTGGCTCTTTCCTGGGATATGAAACGTGTACCGGAGTGGAGGTTCTTGTCAAGACAGCAGCCCTCAACTTTGGGGTCCCTGTGTCTGGTTGATTTTTTCATTTTCCCAAGGTCAACGCCCATGTGGGGAAGTGCCCTATGCTTTGTGGTTCTGTGTTTTACATGGTTTGGGAAAGAGGATACACTTGTGAAGATTGGCTGTTGGCCATTGACATCCCGCCCATCAGCTTAACAAGGCTCCCTTGACTCCGTGGGCTGTCCTGCCTTTCTGGTTTTTAGACTTTTTTCGCCTGGCCCTTTTGCCCCCGGGGGGGGGGCGAGAGATTTCTTTGTAGTGCTGATTTGCTCTCCCAGGTTGCTTGGTTGGCCAAAAAGGGCGTATGCGTTTTTTCCTGAATATATTCAGGAAAAAACGCATACGCCCTTTTTGGCCAACCGCATCATTGTCCACGTTCTGGCGCTTTTCATGTGCTATCGGGGCCATTCCGATGTACCCGTTGACATCCGTTTCCTGCAGTTCTGCCTTGCGTTCAGCGCCTCTTCGTAGCCTGACCTCAATATATTTTGGGGCGATAGTTATCGTTTAGAACTCTGCAGGTTTGGGAAGTGCAGGGCCCCTGAGCTCCATTTCCCAAGTCGCTTTTTTGTGAGTGGGACGCAACACGGCTGGATGGCTTCACGCCCTATTGTCGATCCGCGGTGGCAGGCTGAACCGCTGGTGAATTCTTCTTCGTGATGGGAAATGAGAGTGACATGTGCCCGACCAAACACCTCCAGCGAGTCTCTCATTGGTTCCCCCTCTTGCAGTTCATCCTGCGGACAAATTGCAGACGGTACGAAAGAGGCATGGAAAGGCGCCGAGTCTCCAAGTGGGGAGATTGTTAGTAAGGGGGCCTGAATGGAGAACACGAGCACCAGGAGAGGAAAACTGAGGTGAGTTTCAGAAAGCTTTCCCGATCCCACGGTGTAGCATCCGCTGGGTTTCCAATGAGTGCTTTCGCTGTCGGAAGATTGCGTTGAACCTGGAGAGTTGGGAGCCATGGAATGGGGAGCACGCAGGATTCCTTTCAAGGGTCTGCATTTGCTTTCCCAACCTCACCAATCGTCTCAGCCCCAAGAGTGTCCAGCCTTATGTCTTCTGCCGCTGGGGCTGTAGATGTGGTCAATCCTGGTTGCATGCCAGTCCCTGAACGCATTTTGGAAGAATTTCTCTCTGTTTTGCCCTGCTTGTTTCTTCTTTGTGTTGGAAATGTATCCTCAGAATGGGTCTGAGCTGATTTTCCCTGCTGGTTTTAGGCCGCTTTACACACCCTTGATGCACTTACACAGAGATATCAAGACTTAGCTTTTAAGATGCTTACTAGTCGGATAGATACTTGTGCGATGAACAGGGTCTGGTGAGTCCAGTTGATTGAGCAAGGAGTAGGTCGTGTCCATTCCATATTCGGTTTTCGGAAGGGTATCTGTGCTCATTTCAAACTCGAGTTTTATGCGTCACCGCACCTCACCTTTCCCCTGAAGCAGGCATAAGTGTGTTTTGTAAAAGCGTGACTCTGTTCTGTTTGGGGATTCCGTGCATGGGGAGCGATTTTTACATTCCCTCGATAAGTGATATCATAAGTTTCTTTTTTTGTGGGACTTATTTCACTGAGGATGATCGTACCTAAATCCACTCAGGATGCTGCTACCAGCCTCATGACGTGGATTTCATGGCTGAGTGACACTCCATTGGACCTGCGTAGCACCACTTGTCCACTTGTCCACTTGTCTTTGTCCACTTGTCCACTCGTCTTTGTCCACTTGGCTCTTTCCTGGGATATGAAACGTGTACCGGAGTGGAGGTTCTTGTCAAGACAGCAGCCCTCAACTTTGGGGTCCCTGTGTCTGGTTGATTTTTTCATTTTCCCAAGGTCAACGCCCATGTGTGGAAGTGCCCTATGCTCTGTGGTTCTGTGTTTTACATGGTTTGGGAAAGAGGATACACTTGTGAAGATTGGCTGTTGGCCATTGACATCCCGCCCATCAGCTTAACAAGGCTCCCTTGACTCCGTGGGCTGTCCTGCCTTTCTGGTTTTTAGACTTTTTTCGCCTGGCCCTTTTGCCCCCGGGGGGGGGCGAGAGATTTCTTTGTAGTGCTGATTTGCTCTCCCAGGTTGCTTGGTTGGCCAAAAAGGGCGTATGCGTTTTTTCCTGAATATATTCAGGAAAAAACGCATACGCCCTTTTTGGCCAACCGCATCATTGTCCACGTTCTGGCGCTTTTCATGTGCTATCGGGGCCATTCCGATGTACCCGTTGACATCCGTTTCCTGCAGTTCTGCCTTGCGTTCAGCGCCTCTTCGTAGCCTGCGCTCAATATATTTTGGGGCGATAGTTATCGTTTAGAACTCTGCAGGTTTGGGAAGTGCAGGGCCCCTGAGCTCCATTTCCCAAGTCGCTTTTTTGTGAGTGGGACGCAACACGGCTGGATGGCTTCACGCCCTATTGTCGATCCGCGGTGGCAGGCTGAACCGCTGGTGAATTCTTCTTCGTGATGGGAAATGAGAGTGACATGTGCCCGACCAAACACCTCCAGCGAGTCTCTCATTGGTTCCCCCTCTTGCAGTTCATCCTGCGGACAAATTGCAGACGGTACGAAAGAGGCATGGAAAGGCGCCGAGTCTCCAAGTGGGGAGATTGTTAGTAAGGGGGCCTGAATGGAGAACACGAGCACCAGGAGAGGAAAACTGAGGTGAGTTTCAGAAAGCTTTCCCGATCCCACGGTGTAGCATCCGCTGGGTTTCCAATGAGTGCTTTCGCTGTCGGAAGATTGCGTTGAACCTGGAGAGTTGGGAGCCATGGAATGGGGAGCACGCAGGATTCCTTTCAAGGGTCTGCATTTGCTTTCCCAACCTCACCAATCGTCTCAGCCCCAAGAGTGTCCAGCCTTATGTCTTCTGCCGCTGGGGCTGTAGATGTGGTCAATCCTGGTTGCATGCCAGTCCCTGAACGCATTTTGGAAGAATTTCTCTCTGTTTTGCCCTGCTTGTTTCTTCTTTGTGTTGGAAATGTATCCTCAGAATGGGTCTGAGCTGATTTTCCCTGCTGGTTTTAGGCCGCTTTACACACCCTTGATGCACTTACACAGAGATATCAAGACTTAGCTTTTAAGATGCTTACTAGTCGGATAGATACTTGTGCGATGAACAGGGTCTGGTGAGTCCAGTTGATTGAGCAAGGAGTAGGTCGTGTCCATTCCATATTCGGTTTTCGGAAGGGTATCTGTGCTCATTTCAAACTCGAGTTTTATGCGTCACCGCACCTCACCTTTCCCCTGAAGCAGGCATAAGTGTGTTTTCTAAAAGCGTGACTCTGTTCTGTTTGGGGATTCCGTTCATGGGGAGCGATTTTTACATTCCCTCGATAAGTGATATCATAAGTTTCTTTTTTTGTGGGACTTATTTCACTGAGGATGATCGTACCTAAATCCACTCAGGATGCTGCTACCAGCCTCATGACGTGGATTTCATGGCTGAGTGACACTCCATTGGACCTACGTAGCACCACTTGTCCACTTGTCCACTTGTCTTTGTCCACTTGTCCACTCGTCTTTGTCCACTTGGCTCTTTCCTGGGATATGAAACGTGTACCGGAGTGGAGGTTCTTGTCAAGACAGCAGCCCTCAACTTTGGGGTCCCTGTGTCTGGTTGATTTTTTCATTTTCCCAAGGTCAACGCCCATGTGTGGAAGTGCCCTATGCTCTGTGGTTCTGTGTTTTACATGGTTTGGGAAAGAGGATACACTTGTGAAGATTGGCTGTTGGCCATTGACATCCCGCCCATCAGCTTAACAAGGCTCCCTTGACTCCGTGGGCTGTCCTGCCTTTCTGGTTTTTAGACTTTTTTCGCCTGGCCCTTTTGCCCCGGGGGGGGGGGCGAGAGATTTCTTTGTAGTGCTGATTTGCTCTCCCAGGTTGCTTGGTTGGCCAAAAAGGGCGTATGCGTTTTTTCCTGAATATATTCAGGAAAAAACGCATACGCCCTTTTTGGCCAACCGCATCATTGTCCACGTTCTGGCGCTTTTCATGTGCTATCGGGGCCATTCCGATGTACCCGTTGACATCCGTTTCCTGCAGTTCTGCCTTGCGTTCAGCGCCTCTTCGTAGCCTGACCTCAATATATTTTGGGGCGATAGTTATCGTTTAGAACTCTGCAGGTTTGGGAAGTGCAGGGCCCCTGAGCTCCATTTCCCAAGTCGCTTTTTTGTGAGTGGGACGCAACACGGCTGGATGGCTTCACGCCCTATTGTCGATCCGCGGTGGCAGGCTGAACCGCTGGTGAATTCTTCTTCGTGATGGGAAATGAGAGTGACATGTGCCCGACCAAACACCTCCAGCGAGTCTCTCATTGGTTCCCCCTCTTGCAGTTCATCCTGCGGACAAATTGCAGACGGTACGAAAGAGGCATGGAAAGGCGCCGAGTCTCCAAGTGGGGAGATTGTTAGTAAGGGGGCCTGAATGGAGAACACGAGCACCAGGAGAGGAAAACTGAGGTGAGTTTCAGAAAGCTTTCCCGATCCCACGGTGTAGCATCCGCTGGGTTTCCAATGAGTGCTTTCGCTGTCGGAAGATTGCGTTGAACCTGGAGAGTTGGGAGCCATGGAATGGGGAGCACGCAGGATTCCTTTCAAGGGTCTGCATTTGCTTTCCCAACCTCACCAATCGTCTCAGCCCCAAGAGTGTCCAGCCTTATGTCTTCTGCCGCTGGGGCTGTAGATGTGGTCAATCCTGGTTGCATGCCAGTCCCTGAACGCATTTTGGAAGAATTTCTCTCTGTTTTGCCCTGCTTGTTTCTTCTTTGTGTTGGAAATGTATCCTCAGAATGGGTCTGAGCTGATTTTCCCTGCTGGTTTTAGGCCGCTTTACACACCCTTGATGCACTTACACAGAGATATCAAGACTTAGCTTTTAAGATGCTTACTAGTCGGATAGATACTTGTGCGATGAACAGGGTCTGGTGAGTCCAGTTGATTGAGCAAGGAGTAGGTCGTGTCCATTCCATATTCGGTTTTCGGAAGGGTATCTGTGCTCATTTCAAACTCGAGTTTTATGCGTCACCGCACCTCACCTTTCCCCTGAAGCAGGCATAAGTGTGTTTTCTAAAAGCGTGACTCTGTTCTGTTTGGGGATTCCGTTCATGGGGAGCGATTTTTACATTCCCTCGATAAGTGATATCATAAGTTTCTTTTTTTGTGGGACTTATTTCACTGAGGATGATCGTACCTAAATCCACTCAGGATGCTGCTACCAGCCTCATGACGTGGATTTCATGGCTGAGTGACACTCCATTGGACCTACGTAGCACCACTTGTCCACTTGTCCACTTGTCTTTGTCCACTTGTCCACTCGTCTTTGTCCACTTGGCTCTTTCCTGGGATATGAAACGTGTACCGGAGTGGAGGTTCTTGTCAAGACAGCAGCCCTCAACTTTGGGGTCCCTGTGTCTGGTTGATTTTTTCATTTTCCCAAGGTCAACGCCCATGTGTGGAAGTGCCCTATGCTCTGTGGTTCTGTGTTTTACATGGTTTGGGAAAGAGGATACACTTGTGAAGATTGGCTGTTGGCCATTGACATCCCGCCCATCAGCTTAACAAGGCTCCCTTGACTCCGTGGGCTGTCCTGCCTTTCTGGTTTTTAGACTTTTTTCGCCTGGCCCTTTTGCCCCGGGGGGGGGGGGCGAGAGATTTCTTTGTAGTGCTGATTTGCTCTCCCAGGTTGCTTGGTTGGCCAAAAAGGGCGTATGCGTTTTTTCCTGAATATATTCAGGAAAAAACGCATACGCCCTTTTTGGCCAACCGCATCATTGTGCACGTTCTGGCGCTTTTCATGTGCTATCGGGGCCATTCCGATGTACCCGTTGACATCCGTTTCCTGCAGTTCTGCCTTGCGTTCAGCGCCTCTTCGTAGCCTGACCTCAATATATTTTGGGGCGATAGTTATCGTTTAGAACTCTGCAGGTTTGGGAAGTGCAGGGCCCCTGAGCTCCATTTCCCAAGTCGCTTTTTTGTGAGTGGGACGCAACACGGCTGGATGGCTTCACGCCCTATTGTCGATCCGCGGTGGCAGGCTGAACCGCTGGTGAATTCTTCTTCGTGATGGGAAATGAGAGTGACATGTGCCCGACCAAACACCTCCAGCGAGTCTCTCATTGGTTCCCCCTCTTGCAGTTCATCCTGCGGACAAATTGCAGACGGTACGAAAGAGGCATGGAAAGGCGCCGAGTCTCCAAGTGGGGAGATTGTTAGTAAGGGGGCCTGAATGGAGAACACGAGCACCAGGAGAGGAAAACTGAGGTGAGTTTCAGAAAGCTTTCCCGATCCCACGGTGTAGCATCCGCTGGGTTTCCAATGAGTGCTTTCGCTGTCGGAAGATTGCGTTGAACCTGGAGAGTTGGGAGCCATGGAATGGGGAGCACGCAGGATTCCTTTCAAGGGTCTGCATTTGCTTTCCCAACCTCACCAATCGTCTCAGCCCCAAGAGTGTCCAGCCTTATGTCTTCTGCCGCTGGGGCTGTAGATGTGGTCAATCCTGGTTGCATGCCAGTCCCTGAACGCATTTTGGAAGAATTTCTCTCTGTTTTGCCCTGCTTGTTTCTTCTTTGTGTTGGAAATGTATCCTCAGAATGGGTCTGAGCTGATTTTCCCTGCTGGTTTTAGGCCGCTTTACACACCCTTGATGCACTTACACAGAGATATCAAGACTTAGCTTTTAGGATGCTTACTAGTCGGATAGATACTTGTGCGATGAACAGGGTCTGGTGAGTCCAGTTGATTGAGCAAGGAGTAGGTCGTGTCCATTCCATATTCGGTTTTCGGAAGGGTATCTGTGCTCATTTCAAACTCGAGTTTTATGCGTCACCGCACCTCACCTTTCCCCTGAAGCAGGCATAAGTGTGTTTTCTAAAAGCGTGACTCTGTTCTGTTTGGGGATTCCGTTCATGGGGAGCGATTTTTACATTCCCTCGATAAGTGATATCATAAGTTTCTTTTTTTGTGGGACTTATTTCACTGAGGATGATCGTACCTAAATCCACTCAGGATGCTGCTACCAGCCTCATGACGTGGATTTCATGGCTGAGTGACACTCCATTGGACCTACGTAGCACCACTTGTCCACTTGTCCACTTGTCTTTGTCCACTTGTCCACTCGTCTTTGTCCACTTGGCTCTTTCCTGGGATATGAAACGTGTACCGGAGTGGAGGTTCTTGTCAAGACAGCAGCCCTCAACTTTGGGGTCCCTGTGTCTGGTTGATTTTTTCATTTTCCCAAGGTCAACGCCCATGTGTGGAAGTGCCCTATGCTCTGTGGTTCTGTGTTTTACATGGTTTGGGAAAGAGGATACACTTGTGAAGATTGGCTGTTGGCCATTGACATCCCGCCCATCAGCTTAACAAGGCTCCCTTGACTCCGTGGGCTGTCCTGCCTTTCTGGTTTTTAGACTTTTTTCGCCTGGCCCTTTTGCCCCGGGGGGGGGGGGCGAGAGATTTCTTTGTAGTGCTGATTTGCTCTCCCAGGTTGCTTGGTTGGCCAAAAAGGGCGTATGCGTTTTTTCCTGAATATATTCAGGAAAAAACGCATACGCCCTTTTTGGCCAACCGCATCATTGTCCACGTTCTGGCGCTTTTCATGTGCTATCGGGGCCATTCCGATGTACCCGTTGACATCCGTTTCCTGCAGTTCTGCCTTGCGTTCAGCGCCTCTTCGTAGCCTGACCTCAATATATTTTGGGGCGATAGTTATCGTTTAGAACTCTGCAGGTTTGGGAAGTGCAGGGCCCCTGAGCTCCATTTCCCAAGTCGCTTTTTTGTGAGTGGGACGCAACACGGCTGGATGGCTTCACGCCCTATTGTCGATCCGCGGTGGCAGGCTGAACCGCTGGTGAATTCTTCTTCGTGATGGGAAATGAGAGTGACATGTGCCCGACCAAACACCTCCAGCGAGTCTCTCATTGGTTCCCCCTCTTGCAGTTCATCCTGCGGACAAATTGCAGACGGTACGAAAGAGGCATGGAAAGGCGCCGAGTCTCCAAGTGGGGAGATTGTTAGTAAGGGGGCCTGAATGGAGAACACGAGCACCAGGAGAGGAAAACTGAGGTGAGTTTCAGAAAGCTTTCCCGATCCCACGGTGTAGCATCCGCTGGGTTTCCAATGAGTGCTTTCGCTGTCGGAAGATTGCGTTGAACCTGGAGAGTTGGGAGCCATGGAATGGGGAGCACGCAGGATTCCTTTCAAGGGTCTGCATTTGCTTTCCCAACCTCACCAATCGTCTCAGCCCCAAGAGTGTCCAGCCTTATGTCTTCTGCCGCTGGGGCTGTAGATGTGGTCAATCCTGGTTGCATGCCAGTCCCTGAACGCATTTTGGAAGAATTTCTCTCTGTTTTGCCCTGCTTGTTTCTTCTTTGTGTTGGAAATGTATCCTCAGAATGGGTCTGAGCTGATTTTCCCTGCTGGTTTTAGGCCGCTTTACACACCCTTGATGCACTTACACAGAGATATCAAGACTTAGCTTTTAGGATGCTTACTAGTCGGATAGATACTTGTGCGATGAACAGGGTCTGGTGAGTCCAGTTGATTGAGCAAGGAGTAGGTCGTGTCCATTCCATATTCGGTTTTCGGAAGGGTATCTGTGCTCATTTCAAACTCGAGTTTTATGCGTCACCGCACCTCACCTTTCCCCTGAAGCAGGCATAAGTGTGTTTTCTAAAAGCGTGACTCTGTTCTGTTTGGGGATTCCGTTCATGGGGAGCGATTTTTACATTCCCTCGATAAGTGATATCATAAGTTTCTTTTTTTGTGGGACTTATTTCACTGAGGATGATCGTACCTAAATCCACTCAGGATGCTGCTACCAGCCTCATGACGTGGATTTCATGGCTGAGTGACACTCCATTGGACCTACGTAGCACCACTTGTCCACTTGTCCACTAGTCTTTGTCCACTTGTCCACTCGTCTTTGTCCACTTGGCTCTTTCCTGGGATATGAAACGTGTACCGGAGTGGAGGTTCTTGTCAAGACAGCAGCCCTCAACTTTGGGGTCCCTGTGTCTGGTTGATTTTTTCATTTTCCCAAGGTCAACGCCCATGTGTGGAAGTGCCCTATGCTCTGTGGTTCTGTGTTTTACATGGTTTGGGAAAGAGGATACACTTGTGAAGATTGGCTGTTGGCCATTGACATCCCGCCCATCAGCTTAACAAGGCTCCCTTGACTCCGTGGGCTGTCCTGCCTTTCTGGTTTTTAGACTTTTTTCGCCTGGCCCTTTTGCCCCGGGGGGGGGGGCGAGAGATTTCTTTGTAGTGCTGATTTGCTCTCCCAGGTTGCTTGGTTGGCCAAAAAGGGCGTATGCGTTTTTTCCTGAATATATTCAGGAAAAAACGCATACGCCCTTTTTGGCCAACCGCATCATTGTCCACGTTCTGGCGCTTTTCATGTGCTATCGGGGCCATTCCGATGTACCCGTTGACATCCGTTTCCTGCAGTTCTGCCTTGCGTTCAGCGCCTCTTCGTAGCCTGACCTCAATATATTTTGGGGCGATAGTTATCGTTTAGAACTCTGCAGGTTTGGGAAGTGCAGGGCCCCTGAGCTCCATTTCCCAAGTCGCTTTTTTGTGAGTGGGACGCAACACGGCTGGATGGCTTCACGCCCTATTGTCGATCCGCGGTGGCAGGCTGAACCGCTGGTGAATTCTTCTTCGTGATGGGAAATGAGAGTGACATGTGCCCGACCAAACACCTCCAGCGAGTCTCTCATTGGTTCCCCCTCTTGCAGTTCATCCTGCGGACAAATTGCAGACGGTACGAAAGAGGCATGGAAAGGCGCCGAGTCTCCAAGTGGGGAGATTGTTAGTAAGGGGGCCTGAATGGAGAACACGAGCACCAGGAGAGGAAAACTGAGGTGAGTTTCAGAAAGCTTTCCCGATCCCACGGTGTAGCATCCGCTGGGTTTCCAATGAGTGCTTTCGCTGTCGGAAGATTGCGTTGAACCTGGAGAGTTGGGAGCCATGGAATGGGGAGCACGCAGGATTCCTTTCAAGGGTCTGCATTTGCTTTCCCAACCTCACCAATCGTCTCAGCCCCAAGAGTGTCCAGCCTTATGTCTTCTGCCGCTGGGGCTGTAGATGTGGTCAATCCTGGTTGCATGCCAGTCCCTGAACGCATTTTGGAAGAATTTCTCTCTGTTTTGCCCTGCTTGTTTCTTCTTTGTGTTGGAAATGTATCCTCAGAATGGGTCTGAGCTGATTTTCCCTGCTGGTTTTAGGCCGCTTTACACACCCTTGATGCACTTACACAGAGATATCAAGACTTAGCTTTTAAGATGCTTACTAGTCGGATAGATACTTGTGCGATGAACAGGGTCTGGTGAGTCCAGTTGATTGAGCAAGGAGTAGGTCGTGTCCATTCCATATTCGGTTTTCGGAAGGGTATCTGTGCTCATTTCAAACTCGAGTTTTATGCGTCACCGCACCTCACCTTTCCCCTGAAGCAGGCATAAGTGTGTTTTCTAAAAGCGTGACTCTGTTCTGTTTGGGGATTCCGTTCATGGGGAGCGATTTTTACATTCCCTCGATAAGTGATATCATAAGTTTCTTTTTTTGTGGGACTTATTTCACTGAGGATGATCGTACCTAAATCCACTCAGGATGCTGCTACCAGCCTCATGACGTGGATTTCATGGCTGAGTGACACTCCATTGGACCTACGTAGCACCACTTGTCCACTTGTCCACTAGTCTTTGTCCACTTGTCCACTCGTCTTTGTCCACTTGGCTCTTTCCTGGGATATGAAACGTGTACCGGAGTGGAGGTTCTTGTCAAGACAGCAGCCCTCAACTTTGGGGTCCCTGTGTCTGGTTGATTTTTTCATTTTCCCAAGGTCAACGCCCATGTGTGGAAGTGCCCTATGCTCTGTGGTTCTGTGTTTTACATGGTTTGGGAAAGAGGATACACTTGTGAAGATTGGCTGTTGGCCATTGACATCCCGCCCATCAGCTTAACAAGGCTCCCTTGACTCCGTGGGCTGTCCTGCCTTTCTGGTTTTTAGACTTTTTTCGCCTGGCCCTTTTGCCCCGGGGGGGGGGGGGGCGAGAGATTTCTTTGTAGTGCTGATTTGCTCTCCCAGGTTGCTTGGTTGGCCAAAAAGGGCGTATGCGTTTTTTCCTGAATATATTCAGGAAAAAACGCATACGCCCTTTTTGGCCAACCGCATCATTGTCCACGTTCTGGCGCTTTTCATGTGCTATCGGGGCCATTCCGATGTACCCGTTGACATCCGTTTCCTGCAGTTCTGCCTTGCGTTCAGCGCCTCTTCGTAGCCTGACCTCAATATATTTTGGGGCGATAGTTATCGTTTAGAACTCTGCAGGTTTGGGAAGTGCAGGGCCCCTGAGCTCCATTTCCCAAGTCGCTTTTTTGTGAGTGGGACGCAACACGGCTGGATGGCTTCACGCCCTATTGTCGATCCGCGGTGGCAGGCTGAACCGCTGGTGAATTCTTCTTCGTGATGGGAAATGAGAGTGACATGTGCCCGACCAAACACCTCCAGCGAGTCTCTCATTGGTTCCCCCTCTTGCAGTTCATCCTGCGGACAAATTGCAGACGGTACGAAAGAGGCATGGAAAGGCGCCGAGTCTCCAAGTGGGGAGATTGTTAGTAAGGGGGCCTGAATGGAGAACACGAGCACCAGGAGAGGAAAACTGAGGTGAGTTTCAGAAAGCTTTCCCGATCCCACGGTGTAGCATCCGCTGGGTTTCCAATGAGTGCTTTCGCTGTCGGAAGATTGCGTTGAACCTGGAGAGTTGGGAGCCATGGAATGGGGAGCACGCAGGATTCCTTTCAAGGGTCTGCATTTGCTTTCCCAACCTCACCAATCGTCTCAGCCCCAAGAGTGTCCAGCCTTATGTCTTCTGCCGCTGGGGCTGTAGATGTGGTCAATCCTGGTTGCATGCCAGTCCCTGAACGCATTTTGGAAGAATTTCTCTCTGTTTTGCCCTGCTTGTTTCTTCTTTGTGTTGGAAATGTATCCTCAGAATGGGTCTGAGCTGATTTTCCCTGCTGGTTTTAGGCCGCTTTACACACCCTTGATGCACTTACACAGAGATATCAAGACTTAGCTTTTAAGATGCTTACTAGTCGGATAGATACTTGTGCGATGAACAGGGTCTGGTGAGTCCAGTTGATTGAGCAAGGAGTAGGTCGTGTCCATTCCATATTCGGTTTTCGGAAGGGTATCTGTGCTCATTTCAAACTCGAGTTTTATGCGTCACCGCACCTCACCTTTCCCCTGAAGCAGGCATAAGTGTGTTTTCTAAAAGCGTGACTCTGTTCTGTTTGGGGATTCCGTTCATGGGGAGCGATTTTTACATTCCCTCGATAAGTGATATCATAAGTTTCTTTTTTTGTGGGACTTATTTCACTGAGGATGATCGTACCTAAATCCACTCAGGATGCTGCTACCAGCCTCATGACGTGGATTTCATGGCTGAGTGACACTCCATTGGACCTACGTAGCACCACTTGTCCACTTGTCCACTTGTCTTTGTCCACTTGTCCACTCGTCTTTGTCCACTTGGCTCTTTCCTGGGATATGAAACGTGTACCGGAGTGGAGGTTCTTGTCAAGACAGCAGCCCTCAACTTTGGGGTCCCTGTGTCTGGTTGATTTTTTCATTTTCCCAAGGTCAACGCCCATGTGGGGAAGTGCCCTATGCTCTGTGGTTCTGTGTTTTACATGGTTTGGGAAAGAGGATACACTTGTGAAGATTGGCTGTTGGCCATTGACATCCCGCCCATCAGCTTAACAAGGCTTCCTTGACTCCGTGGGCTGTCCTGCCTTTCTGGTTTTTAGACTTTTTTCGCCTGGCCCTTTTGCCCCGGGGGGGGGGGGGGCGAGAGATTTCTTTGTAGTGCTGATTTGCTCTCCCAGGTTGCTTGGTTGGCCAAAAAGGGCGTATGCGTTTTTTCCTGAATATATTCAGGAAAAAACGCATACGCCCTTTTTGGCCAACCGCATCATTGTCCACGTTCTGGCGCTTTTCATGTGCTATCGGGGCCATTCCGATGTACCCGTTGACATCCGTTTCCTGCAGTTCTGCCTTGCGTTCAGCGCCTCTTCGTAGCCTGACCTCAATATATTTTGGGGCGGTAGTTATCGTTTAGAACTCTGCAGGTTTGGGAAGTGCAGGGCCCCTGAGCTCCATTTCCCAAGTCGCTTTTTTGTGAGTGGGACGCAACACGGCTGGATGGCTTCACGCCCTATTGTCGATCCGCGGTGGCAGGCTGAACCGCTGGTGAATTCTTCTTCGTGATGGGAAATGAGAGTGACATGTGCCCGACCAAACACCTCCAGCGAGTCTCTCATTGGTTCCCCCTCTTGCAGTTCATCCTGCGGACAAATTGCAGACGGTACGAAAGAGGCATGGAAAGGCGCCGAGTCTCCAAGTGGGGAGATTGTTAGTAAGGGGGCCTGAATGGAGAACACGAGCACCAGGAGAGGAAAACTGAGGTGAGTTTCAGAAAGCTTTCCCGATCCCACGGTGTAGCATCCGCTGGGTTTCCAATGAGTGCTTTCGCTGTCGGAAGATTGCGTTGAACCTGGAGAGTTGGGAGCCATGGAATGGGGAGCACGCAGGATTCCTTTCAAGGGTCTGCATTTGCTTTCCCAACCTCACCAATCGTCTCAGCCCCAAGAGTGTCCAGCCTTATGTCTTCTGCCGCTGGGGCTGTAGATGTGGTCAATCCTGGTTGCATGCCAGTCCCTGAACGCATTTTGGAAGAATTTCTCTCTGTTTTGCCCTGCTTGTTTCTTCTTTGTGTTGGAAATGTATCCTCAGAATGGGTCTGAGCTGATTTTCCCTGCTGGTTTTAGGCCGCTTTACACACCCTTGATGCACTTACACAGAGATATCAAGACTTAGCTTTTAGGATGCTTACTAGTCGGATAGATACTTGTGCGATGAACTGGGTCTGGTGAGTCCAGTTGATTGAGCAAGGAGTAGGTCGTGTCCATTCCATATTCGGTTTTCGGAAGGGTATCTGTGCTCATTTCAAACTCGAGTTTTATGCGTCACCGCACCTCACCTTTCCCCTGAAGCAGGCATAAGTGTGTTTTCTAAAAGCGTGACTCTGTTCTGTTTGGGGATTCCGTTCATGGGGAGCGATTTTTACATTCCCTCGATAAGTGATATCATAAGTTTCTTTTTTTGTGGGACTTATTTCACTGAGGATGATCGTACCTAAATCCACTCAGGATGCTGCTACCAGCCTCATGACGTGGATTTCATGGCTGAGTGACACTCCATTGGACCTACGTAGCACCACTTGTCCACTTGTCCACTTGTCTTTGTCCACTTGTCCACTCGTCTTTGTCCACTTGGCTCTTTCCTGGGATATGAAACGTGTACCGGAGTGGAGGTTCTTGTCAAGACAGCAGCCCTCAACTTTGGGGTCCCTGTGTCTGGTTGATTTTTTCATTTTCCCAAGGTCAACGCCCATGTGGGGAAGTGCCCTATGCTCTGTGGTTCTGTGTTTTACATGGTTTGGGAAAGAGGATACACTTGTGAAGATTGGCTGTTGGCCATTGACATCCCGCCCATCAGCTTAACAAGGCTTCCTTGACTCCGTGGGCTGTCCTGCCTTTCTGGTTTTTAGACTTTTTTCGCCTGGCCCTTTTGCCCCGGGGGGGGGGGCGAGAGATTTCTTTGTAGTGCTGATTTGCTCTCCCAGGTTGCTTGGTTGGCCAAAAAGGGCGTATGCGTTTTTTCCTGAATATATTCAGGAAAAAACGCATACGCCCTTTTTGGCCAACCGCATCATTGTCCACGTTCTGGCGCTTTTCATGTGCTATCGGGGCCATTCCGATGTACCCGTTGACATCCGTTTCCTGCAGTTCTGCCTTGCGTTCAGCGCCTCTTCGTAGCCTGACCTCAATATATTTTGGGGCGGTAGTTATCGTTTAGAACTCTGCAGGTTTGGGAAGTGCAGGGCCCCTGAGCTCCATTTCCCAAGTCGCTTTTTTGTGAGTGGGACGCAACACGGCTGGATGGCTTCACGCCCTATTGTCGATCCGCGGTGGCAGGCTGAACCGCTGGTGAATTCTTCTTCGTGATGGGAAATGAGAGTGACATGTGCCCGACCAAACACCTCCAGCGAGTCTCTCATTGGTTCCCCCTCTTGCAGTTCATCCTGCGGACAAATTGCAGACGGTACGAAAGAGGCATGGAAAGGCGCCGAGTCTCCAAGTGGGGAGATTGTTAGTAAGGGGGCCTGAATGGAGAACACGAGCACCAGGAGAGGAAAACTGAGGTGAGTTTCAGAAAGCTTTCCCGATCCCACGGTGTAGCATCCGCTGGGTTTCCAATGAGTGCTTTCGCTGTCGGAAGATTGCGTTGAACCTGGAGAGTTGGGAGCCATGGAATGGGGAGCACGCAGGATTCCTTTCAAGGGTCTGCATTTGCTTTCCCAACCTCACCAATCGTCTCAGCCCCAAGAGTGTCCAGCCTTATGTCTTCTGCCGCTGGGGCTGTAGATGTGGTCAATCCTGGTTGCATGCCAGTCCCTGAACGCATTTTGGAAGAATTTCTCTCTGTTTTGCCCTGCTTGTTTCTTCTTTGTGTTGGAAATGTATCCTCAGAATGGGTCTGAGCTGATTTTCCCTGCTGGTTTTAGGCCGCTTTACACACCCTTGATGCACTTACACAGAGATATCAAGACTTAGCTTTTAGGATGCTTACTAGTCGGATAGATACTTGTGCGATGAACTGGGTCTGGTGAGTCCAGTTGATTGAGCAAGGAGTAGGTCGTGTCCATTCCATATTCGGTTTTCGGAAGGGTATCTGTGCTCATTTCAAACTCGAGTTTTATGCGTCACCGCACCTCACCTTTCCCCTGAAGCAGGCATAAGTGTGTTTTCTAAAAGCGTGACTCTGTTCTGTTTGGGGATTCCGTTCATGGGGAGCGATTTTTACATTCCCTCGATAAGTGATATCATAAGTTTCTTTTTTTGTGGGACTTATTTCACTGAGGATGATCGTACCTAAATCCACTCAGGATGCTGCTACCAGCCTCATGACGTGGATTTCATGGCTGAGTGACACTCCATTGGACCTACGTAGCACCACTTGTCCACTTGTCCACTTGTCTTTGTCCACTTGTCCACTCGTCTTTGTCCACTTGGCTCTTTCCTGGGATATGAAACGTGTACCGGAGTGGAGGTTCTTGTCAAGACAGCAGCCCTCAACTTTGGGGTCCCTGTGTCTGGTTGATTTTTTCATTTTCCCAAGGTCAACGCCCATGTGGGGAAGTGCCCTATGCTCTGTGGTTCTGTGTTTTACATGGTTTGGGAAAGAGGATACACTTGTGAAGATTGGCTGTTGGCCATTGACATCCCGCCCATCAGCTTAACAAGGCTCCCTTGACTCCGTGGGCTGTCCTGCCTTTCTGGTTTTTAGACTTTTTTCGCCTGGCCCTTTTGCCCCGGGGGGGGGCGAGAGATTTCTTTGTAGTGCTGATTTGCTCTCCCAGGTTGCTTGGTTGGCCAAAAAGGGCGTATGCGTTTTTTCCTGAATATATTCAGGAAAAAACGCATACGCCCTTTTTGGCCAACCGCATCATTGTCCACGTTCTGGCGCTTTTCATGTGCTATCGGGGCCATTCCGATGTACCCGTTGACATCCGTTTCCTGCAGTTCTGCCTTGCGTTCAGCGCCTCTTCGTAGCCTGACCTCAATATATTTTGGGGCGATAGTTATCGTTTAGAACTCTGCAGGTTTGGGAAGTGCAGGGCCCCTGAGCTCCATTTCCCAAGTCGCTTTTTTGTGAGTGGGACGCAACACGGCTGGATGGCTTCACGCCCTATTGTCGATCCGCGGTGGCAGGCTGAACCGCTGGTGAATTCTTCTTCGTGATGGGAAATGAGAGTGACATGTGCCCGACCAAACACCTCCAGCGAGTCTCTCATTGGTTCCCCCTCTTGCAGTTCATCCTGCGGACAAATTGCAGACGGTACGAAAGAGGCATGGAAAGGCGCCGAGTCTCCAAGTGGGGAGATTGTTAGTAAGGGGGCCTGAATGGAGAACACGAGCACCAGGAGAGGAAAACTGAGGTGAGTTTCAGAAAGCTTTCCCGATCCCACGGTGTAGCATCCGCTGGGTTTCCAATGAGTGCTTTCGCTGTCGGAAGATTGCGTTGAACCTGGAGAGTTGGGAGCCATGGAATGGGGAGCACGCAGGATTCCTTTCAAGGGTCTGCATTTGCTTTCCCAACCTCACCAATCGTCTCAGCCCCAAGAGTGTCCAGCCTTATGTCTTCTGCCGCTGGGGCTGTAGATGTGGTCAATCCTGGTTGCATGCCAGTCCCTGAACGCATTTTGGAAGAATTTCTCTCTGTTTTGCCCTGCTTGTTTCTTCTTTGTGTTGGAAATGTATCCTCAGAATGGGTCTGAGCTGATTTTCCCTGCTGGTTTTAGGCCGCTTTACACACCCTTGATGCACTTACACAGAGATATCAAGACTTAGCTTTTAAGATGCTTACTAGTCGGATAGATACTTGTGCGATGAACAGGGTCTGGTGAGTCCAGTTGATTGAGCAAGGAGTAGGTCGTGTCCATTCCATATTCGGTTTTCGGAAGGGTATCTGTGCTCATTTCAAACTCGAGTTTTATGCGTCACCGCACCTCACCTTTCCCCTGAAGCAGGCATAAGTGTGTTTTCTAAAAGCGTGACGCTGTTCTGTTTGGGGATTCAGTGCATGGGGAGCGATTTTTACATTCCCTCGATAAGTGATATCATAAGTTTCTTTTTTTGTGGGACTTATTTCACTGAGGATGATCGTACCTAAATCCACTCAGGATGCTGCTACCAGCCTCATGACGTGGATTTCATGGCTGAGTGACACTCCATTGGACCTACGTAGCACCACTTGTCCACTTGTCTTTGTCCACTTGTCCACTCGTCTTTGTCCACTTGGCTCTTTCCTGGGATATGAAACGTGTACCGGAGTGGAGGTTCTTGTCAAGACAGCAGCCCTCAACTTTGGGGTCCCTGTGTCTGGTTGATTTTTTCATTTTCCCAAGGTCAACGCCCATGTGTGGAAGTGCCCTATGCTTTGTGGTTCTGTGTTTTACATGGTTTGGGAAAGAGGATACACTTGTGAAGATTGGCTGTTGGCCATTGACATCCCGCCCATCAGCTTAACAAGGCTCCCTTGACTCCGTGGGCTGTCCTGCCTTTCTGGTTTTTAGACTTTTGTCGCCTGGCCCTTTTGCCCCCGGGGGGGTGCGAGAGATTTCTTTGTAGTGCTGATTTGCTCTCCCAGGTTGCTTGGTTGGCCAAAAAGGGCGTATGCGTTTTTTCCTGAATATATTCAGGAAAAAACGCATACGCCCTTTTTGGCCAACCGCATCATTGTCCACGTTCTGGCGCTTTTCATGTGCTATCGGGGCCATTCCGATGTACCCGTTGACATCCGTTTCCTGCAGTTCTGCCTTGCGTTCAGCGCCTCTTCGTAGCCTGACCTCAATATATTTTGGGGCGATAGTTATCGTTTAGAACTCTGCAGGTTTGGGAAGTGCAGGGCCCCTGAGCTCCATTTCCCAAGTCGCTTTTTTGTGAGTGGGACGCAACACGGCTGGATGGCTTCACGCCCTATTGTCGATCCGCGGTGGCAGGCTGAACCGCTGGTGAATTCTTCTTCGTGATGGGAAATGAGAGTGACATGTGCCCGACCAAACACCTCCAGCGAGTCTCTCATTGGTTCCCCCTCTTGCAGTTCATCCTGCGGACAAATTGCAGACGGTACGAAAGAGGCATGGAAAGGCGCCGAGTCTCCAAGTGGGGAGATTGTTAGTAAGGGGGCCTGAATGGAGAACACGAGCACCAGGAGAGGAAAACTGAGGTGAGTTTCAGAAAGCTTTCCCGATCCCACGGTGTAGCATCCGCTGGGTTTCCAATGAGTGCTTTCGCTGTCGGAAGATTGCGTTGAACCTGGAGAGTTGGGAGCCATGGAATGGGGAGCACGCAGGATTCCTTTCAAGGGTCTGCATTTGCTTTCCCAACCTCACCAATCGTCTCAGCCCCAAGAGTGTCCAGCCTTATGTCTTCTGCCGCTGGGGCTGTAGATGTGGTCAATCCTGGTTGCATGCCAGTCCCTGAACGCATTTTGGAAGAATTTCTCTCTGTTTTGCCCTGCTTGTTTCTTCTTTGTGTTGGAAATGTATCCTCAGAATGGGTCTGAGCTGATTTTCCCTGCTGGTTTTAGGCCGCTTTACACACCCTTGATGCACTTACACAGAGATATCAAGACTTAGCTTTTAAGATGCTTACTAGTCGGATAGATACTTGTGCGATGAACAGGGTCTGGTGAGTCCAGTTGATTGAGCAAGGAGTAGGTCGTGTCCATTCCATATTCGGTTTTCGGAAGGGTATCTGTGCTCATTTCAAACTCGAGTTTTATGCGTCACCGCACCTCACCTTTCCCCTGAAGCAGGCATAAGTGTGTTTTCTAAAAGCGTGACGCTGTTCTGTTTGGGGATTCAGTGCATGGGGAGCGATTTTTACATTCCCTCGATAAGTGATATCATAAGTTTCTTTTTTTGTGGGACTTATTTCACTGAGGATGATCGTACCTAAATCCACTCAGGATGCTGCTACCAGCCTCATGACGTGGATTTCATGGCTGAGTGACACTCCATTGGACCTACGTAGCACCACTTGTCCACTTGTCCACTTGTCTTTGTCCACTTGTCCACTCGTCTTTGTCCACTTGGCTCTTTCCTGGGATATGAAACGTGTACCGGAGTGGAGGTTCTTGTCAAGACAGCAGCCCTCAACTTTGGGGTCCCTGTGTCTGGTTGATTTTTTCATTTTCCCAAGGTCAACGCCCATGTGTGGAAGTGCCCTATGCTCTGTGGTTCTGTGTTTTACATGGTTTGGGAAAGAGGATACACTTGTGAAGATTGGCTGTTGGCCATTGACATCCCGCCCATCAGCTTAACAAGGCTCCCTTGACTCCGTGGGCTGTCCTGCCTTTCTGGTTTTTAGACTTTTTTCGCCTGGCCCTTTTGCCCCCGGGGGGGGGCGAGAGATTTCTTTGTAGTGCTGATTTGCTCTCCCAGGTTGCTTGGTTGGCCAAAAAGGGCGTATGCGTTTTTTCCTGAATATATTCAGGAAAAAACGCATACGCCCTTTTTGGCCAACCGCATCATTGTCCACGTTCTGGCGCTTTTCATGTGCTATCGGGGCCATTCCGATGTACCCGTTGACATCCGTTTCCTGCAGTTCTGCCTTGCGTTCAGCGCCTCTTCGTAGCCTGACCTCAATATATTTTGGGGCGGTAGTTATCGTTTAGAACTCTGCAGGTTTGGGAAGTGCAGGGCCCCTGAGCTCCATTTCCCAAGTCGCTTTTTTGTGAGTGGGACGCAACACGGCTGGATGGCTTCACGCCCTATTGTCGATCCGCGGTGGCAGGCTGAACCGCTGGTGAATTCTTCTTCGTGATGGGAAATGAGAGTGACATGTGCCCGACCAAACACCTCCAGCGAGTCTCTCATTGGTTCCCCCTCTTGCAGTTCATCCTGCGGACAAATTGCAGACGGTACGAAAGAGGCATGGAAAGGCGCCGAGTCTCCAAGTGGGGAGATTGTTAGTAAGGGGGCCTGAATGGAGAACACGAGCACCAGGAGAGGAAAACTGAGGTGAGTTTCAGAAAGCTTTCCCGATCCCACGGTGTAGCATCCGCTGGGTTTCCAATGAGTGCTTTCGCTGTCGGAAGATTGCGTTGAACCTGGAGAGTTGGGAGCCATGGAATGGGGAGCACGCAGGATTCCTTTCAAGGGTCTGCATTTGCTTTCCCAACCTCACCAATCGTCTCAGCCCCAAGAGTGTCCAGCCTTATGTCTTCTGCCGCTGGGGCTGTAGATGTGGTCAATCCTGGTTGCATGCCAGTCCCTGAACGCATTTTGGAAGAATTTCTCTCTGTTTTGCCCTGCTTGTTTCTTCTTTGTGTTGGAAATGTATCCTCAGAATGGGTCTGAGCTGATTTTCCCTGCTGGTTTTAGGCCGCTTTACACACCCTTGATGCACTTACACAGAGATATCAAGACTTAGCTTTTAAGATGCTTACTAGTCGGATAGATACTTGTGCGATGAACAGGGTCTGGTGAGTCCAGTTGATTGAGCAAGGAGTAGGTCGTGTCCATTCCATATTCGGTTTTCGGAAGGGTATCTGTGCTCATTTCAAACTCGAGTTTTATGCGTCACCGCACCTCACCTTTCCCCTGAAGCAGGCATAAGTGTGTTTTCTAAAAGCGTGACTCTGTTCTGTTTGGGGATTCCGTTCATGGGGAGCGATTTTTACATTCCCTCGATAAGTGATATCATAAGTTTCTTTTTTTGTGGGACTTATTTCACTGAGGATGATCGTACCTAAATCCACTCAGGATGCTGCTACCAGCCTCATGACGTGGATTTCATGGCTGAGTGACACTCCATTGGACCTACGTAGCACCACTTGTCCACTTGTCCACTTGTCTTTGTCCACTTGTCCACTCGTCTTTGTCCACTTGGCTCTTTCCTGGGATATGAAACGTGTACCGGAGTGGAGGTTCTTGTCAAGACAGCAGCCCTCAACTTTGGGGTCCCTGTGTCTGGTTGATTTTTTCATTTTCCCAAGGTCAACGCCCATGTGTGGAAGTGCCCTATGCTCTGTGGTTCTGTGTTTTACATGGTTTGGGAAAGAGGATACACTTGTGAAGATTGGCTGTTGGCCATTGACATCCCGCCCATCAGCTTAACAAGGCTCCCTTGACTCCGTGGGCTGTCCTGCCTTTCTGGTTTTTAGACTTTTTTCGCCTGGCCCTTTTGCCCCGGGGGGGGTGGGGGGGCGAGAGATTTCTTTGTAGTGCTGATTTGCTCTCCCAGGTTGCTTGGTTGGCCAAAAAGGGCGTATGCGTTTTTTCCTGAATATATTCAGGAAAAAACGCATACGCCCTTTTTGGCCAACCGCATCATTGTCCACGTTCTGGCGCTTTTCATGTGCTATCGGGGCCATTCCGATGTACCCGTTGACATCCGTTTCCTGCAGTTCTGCCTTGCGTTCAGCGCCTCTTCGTAGCCTGACCTCAATATATTTTGGGGCGATAGTTATCGTTTAGAACTCTGCAGGTTTGGGAAGTGCAGGGCCCCTGAGCTCCATTTCCCAAGTCGCTTTTTTGTGAGTGGGACGCAACACGGCTGGATGGCTTCACGCCCTATTGTCGATCCGCGGTGGCAGGCTGAACCGCTGGTGAATTCTTCTTCGTGATGGGAAATGAGAGTGACATGTGCCCGACCAAACACCTCCAGCGAGTCTCTCATTGGTTCCCCCTCTTGCAGTTCATCCTGCGGACAAATTGCAGACGGTACGAAAGAGGCATGGAAAGGCGCCGAGTCTCCAAGTGGGGAGATTGTTAGTAAGGGGGCCTGAATGGAGAACACGAGCACCAGGAGAGGAAAACTGAGGTGAGTTTCAGAAAGCTTTCCCGATCCCACGGTGTAGCATCCGCTGGGTTTCCAATGAGTGCTTTCGCTGTCGGAAGATTGCGTTGAACCTGGAGAGTTGGGAGCCATGGAATGGGGAGCACGCAGGATTCCTTTCAAGGGTCTGCATTTGCTTTCCCAACCTCACCAATCGTCTCAGCCCCAAGAGTGTCCAGCCTTATGTCTTCTGCCGCTGGGGCTGTAGATGTGGTCAATCCTGGTTGCATGCCAGTCCCTGAACGCATTTTGGAAGAATTTCTCTCTGTTTTGCCCTGCTTGTTTCTTCTTTGTGTTGGAAATGTATCCTCAGAATGGGTCTGAGCTGATTTTCCCTGCTGGTTTTAGGCCGCTTTACACACCCTTGATGCACTTACACAGAGATATCAAGACTTAGCTTTTAAGATGCTTACTAGTCGGATAGATACTTGTGCGATGAACAGGGTCTGGTGAGTCCAGTTGATTGAGCAAGGAGTAGGTCGTGTCCATTCCATATTCGGTTTTCGGAAGGGTATCTGTGCTCATTTCAAACTCGAGTTTTATGCGTCACCGCACCTCACCTTTCCCCTGAAGCAGGCATAAGTGTGTTTTCTAAAAGCGTGACTCTGTTCTGTTTGGGGATTCAGTGCATGGGGAGCGATTTTTACATTCCCTCGATAAGTGATATCATAAGTTTCTTTTTTTGTGGGACTTATTTCACTGAGGATGATCGTACCTAAATCCACTCAGGATGCTGCTACCAGCCTCATGACGTGGACTTCATGGCTGAGTGACACTCCATTGGACCTACGTAGCACCACTTGTCCACTTGTCCACTTGTCTTTGTCCACTTGTCCACTCGTCTTTGTCCACTTGGCTCTTTCCTGGGATATGAAACGTGTACCGGAGTGGAGGTTCTTGTCAAGACAGCAGCCCTCAACTTTGGGGTCCCTGTGTCTGGTTGATTTTTTCATTTTCCCAAGGTCAACGCCCATGTGTGGAAGTGCCCTATGCTCTGTGGTTCTGTGTTTTACATGGTTTGGGAAAGAGGATACACTTGTGAAGATTGGCTATTGGCCATTGACATCCCGCCCATCAGCTTAACAAGGCTCCCTTGACTCCGTGGGCTGTCCTGCCTTTCTGGTTTTTAGACTTTTTTCGCCTGGCCCTTTTGCCCCCGGGGGGGGGGCGAGAGATTTCTTTGTAGTGCTGATTTGCTCTCCCAGGTTGCTTGGTTGGCCAAAAAGGGCGTATGCGTTTTTTCCTGAATATATTCAGGAAAAAACGCATACGCCCTTTTTGGCCAACCGCATCATTGTGCACGTTCTGGCGCTTTTCATGTGCTATCGGGGCCATTCCGATGTACCCGTTGACATCCGTTTCCTGCAGTTCTGCCTTGCGTTCAGCGCCTCTTCGTAGCCTGCGCTCAATATATTTTGGGGCGATAGTTATCGTTTAGAACTCTGCAGGTTTGGGAAGTGCAGGGCCCCTGAGCTCCATTTCCCAAGTCGCTTTTTTGTGAGTGGGACGCAACACGGCTGGATGGCTTCACGCCCTATTGTCGATCCGCGGTGGCAGGCTGAACCGCTGGTGAATTCTTCTTCGTGATGGGAAATGAGAGTGACATGTGCCCGACCAAACACCTCCAGCGAGTCTCTCATTGGTTCCCCCTCTTGCAGTTCATCCTGCGGACAAATTGCAGACGGTACGAAAGAGGCATGGAAAGGCGCCGAGTCTCCAAGTGGGGAGATTGTTAGTAAGGGGGCCTGAATGGAGAACACGAGCACCAGGAGAGGAAAACTGAGGTGAGTTTCAGAAAGCTTTCCCGATCCCACGGTGTAGCATCCGCTGGGTTTCCAATGAGTGCTTTCGCTGTCGGAAGATTGCGTTGAACCTGGAGAGTTGGGAGCCATGGAATGGGGAGCACGCAGGATTCCTTTCAAGGGTCTGCATTTGCTTTCCCAACCTCACCAATCGTCTCAGCCCCAAGAGTGTCCAGCCTTATGTCTTCTGCCGCTGGGGCTGTAGATGTGGTCAATCCTGGTTGCATGCCAGTCCCTGAACGCATTTTGGAAGAATTTCTCTCTGTTTTGCCCTGCTTGTTTCTTCTTTGTGTTGGAAATGTATCCTCAGAATGGGTCTGAGCTGATTTTCCCTGCTGGTTTTAGGCCGCTTTACACACCCTTGATGCACTTACACAGAGATATCAAGACTTAGCTTTTAAGATGCTTACTAGTCGGATAGATACTTGTGCGATGAACAGGGTCTGGTGAGTCCAGTTGATTGAGCAAGGAGTAGGTCGTGTCCATTCCATATTCGGTTTTCGGAAGGGTATCTGTGCTCATTTCAAACTCGAGTTTTATGCGTCACCGCACCTCACCTTTCCCCTGAAGCAGGCATAAGTGTGTTTTGTAAAAGCGTGACTCTGTTCTGTTTGGGGATTCCGTGCATGGGGAGCGATTTTTACATTCCCTCGATAAGTGATATCATAAGTTTCTTTTTTTGTGGGACTTATTTCACTGAGGATGATCGTACCTAAATCCACTCAGGATGCTGCTACCAGCCTCATGACGTGGATTTCATGGCTGAGTGACACTCCATTGGACCTACGTAGCACCACTTGTCCACTTGTCCACTTGTCTTTGTCCACTTGTCCACTCGTCTTTGTCCACTTGGCTCTTTCCTGGGATATGAAACGTGTACCGGAGTGGAGGTTCTTGTCAAGACAGCAGCCCTCAACTTTGGGGTCCCTGTGTCTGGTTGATTTTTTCATTTTCCCAAGGTCAACGCCCATGTGTGGAAGTGCCCTATGCTCTGTGGTTCTGTGTTTTACATGGTTTGGGAAAGAGGATACACTTGTGAAGATTGGCTGTTGGCCATTGACATCCCGCCCATCAGCTTAACAAGGCTCCCTTGACTCCGTGGGCTGTCCTGCCTTTCTGGTTTTTAGACTTTTTTCGCCTGGCCCTTTTGCCCCCGGGGGGGGGCGAGAGATTTCTTTGTAGTGCTGATTTGCTCTCCCAGGTTGCTTGGTTGGCCAAAAAGGGCGTATGCGTTTTTTCCTGAATATATTCAGGAAAAAACGCATACGCCCTTTTTGGCCAACCGCATCATTGTCCACGTTCTGGCGCTTTTCATGTGCTATCGGGGCCATTCCGATGTACCCGTTGACATCCGTTTCCTGCAGTTCTGCCTTGCGTTCAGCGCCTCTTCGTAGCCTGCGCTCAATATATTTTGGGGCGATAGTTATCGTTTAGAACTCTGCAGGTTTGGGAAGTGCAGGGCCCCTGAGCTCCATTTCCCAAGTCGCTTTTTTGTGAGTGGGACGCAACACGGCTGGATGGCTTCACGCCCTATTGTCGATCCGCGGTGGCAGGCTGAACCGCTGGTGAATTCTTCTTCGTGATGGGAAATGAGAGTGACATGTGCCCGACCAAACACCTCCAGCGAGTCTCTCATTGGTTCCCCCTCTTGCAGTTCATCCTGCGGACAAATTGCAGACGGTACGAAAGAGGCATGGAAAGGCGCCGAGTCTCCAAGTGGGGAGATTGTTAGTAAGGGGGCCTGAATGGAGAACACGAGCACCAGGAGAGGAAAACTGAGGTGAGTTTCAGAAAGCTTTCCCGATCCCACGGTGTAGCATCCGCTGGGTTTCCAATGAGTGCTTTCGCTGTCGGAAGATTGCGTTGAACCTGGAGAGTTGGGAGCCATGGAATGGGGAGCACGCAGGATTCCTTTCAAGGGTCTGCATTTGCTTTCCCAACCTCACCAATCGTCTCAGCCCCAAGAGTGTCCAGCCTTATGTCTTCTGCCGCTGGGGCTGTAGATGTGGTCAATCCTGGTTGCATGCCAGTCCCTGAACGCATTTTGGAAGAATTTCTCTCTGTTTTGCCCTGCTTGTTTCTTCTTTGTGTTGGAAATGTATCCTCAGAATGGGTCTGAGCTGATTTTCCCTGCTGGTTTTAGGCCGCTTTACACACCCTTGATGCACTTACACAGAGATATCAAGACTTAGCTTTTAAGATGCTTACTAGTCGGATAGATACTTGTGCGATGAACAGGGTCTGGTGAGTCCAGTTGATTGAGCAAGGAGTAGGTCGTGTCCATTCCATATTCGGTTTTCGGAAGGGTATCTGTGCTCATTTCAAACTCGAGTTTTATGCGTCACCGCACCTCACCTTTCCCCTGAAGCAGGCATAAGTGTGTTTTCTAAAAGCGTGACTCTGTTCTGTTTGGGGATTCCGTTCATGGGGAGCGATTTTTACATTCCCTCGATAAGTGATATCATAAGTTTCTTTTTTTGTGGGACTTATTTCACTGAGGATGATCGTACCTAAATCCACTCAGGATGCTGCTACCAGCCTCATGACGTGGATTTCATGGCTGAGTGACACTCCATTGGACCTACGTAGCACCACTTGTCCACTTGTCCACTTGTCTTTGTCCACTTGTCCACTCGTCTTTGTCCACTTGGCTCTTTCCTGGGATATGAAACGTGTACCGGAGTGGAGGTTCTTGTCAAGACAGCAGCCCTCAACTTTGGGGTCCCTGTGTCTGGTTGATTTTTTCATTTTCCCAAGGTCAACGCCCATGTGTGGAAGTGCCCTATGCTCTGTGGTTCTGTGTTTTACATGGTTTGGGAAAGAGGATACACTTGTGAAGATTGGCTGTTGGCCATTGACATCCCGCCCATCAGCTTAACAAGGCTCCCTTGACTCCGTGGGCTGTCCTGCCTTTCTGGTTTTTAGACTTTTTTCGCCTGGCCCTTTTGCCCCGGGGGGGGGGGCGAGAGATTTCTTTGTAGTGCTGATTTGCTCTCCCAGGTTGCTTGGTTGGCCAAAAAGGGCGTATGCGTTTTTTCCTGAATATATTCAGGAAAAAACGCATACGCCCTTTTTGGCCAACCGCATCATTGTCCACGTTCTGGCGCTTTTCATGTGCTATCGGGGCCATTCCGATGTACCCGTTGACATCCGTTTCCTGCAGTTCTGCCTTGCGTTCAGCGCCTCTTCGTAGCCTGACCTCAATATATTTTGGGGCGGTAGTTATCGTTTAGAACTCTGCAGGTTTGGGAAGTGCAGGGCCCCTGAGCTCCATTTCCCAAGTCGCTTTTTTGTGAGTGGGACGCAACACGGCTGGATGGCTTCACGCCCTATTGTCGATCCGCGGTGGCAGGCTGAACCGCTGGTGAATTCTTCTTCGTGATGGGAAATGAGAGTGACATGTGCCCGACCAAACACCTCCAGCGAGTCTCTCATTGGTTCCCCCTCTTGCAGTTCATCCTGCGGACAAATTGCAGACGGTACGAAAGAGGCATGGAAAGGCGCCGAGTCTCCAAGTGGGGAGATTGTTAGTAAGGGGGCCTGAATGGAGAACACGAGCACCAGGAGAGGAAAACTGAGGTGAGTTTCAGAAAGCTTTCCCGATCCCACGGTGTAGCATCCGCTGGGTTTCCAATGAGTGCTTTCGCTGTCGGAAGATTGCGTTGAACCTGGAGAGTTGGGAGCCATGGAATGGGGAGCACGCAGGATTCCTTTCAAGGGTCTGCATTTGCTTTCCCAACCTCACCAATCGTCTCAGCCCCAAGAGTGTCCAGCCTTATGTCTTCTGCCGCTGGGGCTGTAGATGTGGTCAATCCTGGTTGCATGCCAGTCCCTGAACGCATTTTGGAAGAATTTCTCTCTGTTTTGCCCTGCTTGTTTCTTCTTTGTGTTGGAAATGTATCCTCAGAATGGGTCTGAGCTGATTTTCCCTGCTGGTTTTAGGCCGCTTTACACACCCTTGATGCACTTACACAGAGATATCAAGACTTAGCTTTTAAGATGCTTACTAGTCGGATAGATACTTGTGCGATGAACAGGGTCTGGTGAGTCCAGTTGATTGAGCAAGGAGTAGGTCGTGTCCATTCCATATTCGGTTTTCGGAAGGGTATCTGTGCTCATTTCAAACTCGAGTTTTATGCGTCACCGCACCTCACCTTTCCCCTGAAGCAGGCATAAGTGTGTTTTCTAAAAGCGTGACTCTGTTCTGTTTGGGGATTCCGTTCATGGGGAGCGATTTTTACATTCCCTCGATAAGTGATATCATAAGTTTCTTTTTTTGTGGGACTTATTTCACTGAGGATGATCGTACCTAAATCCACTCAGGATGCTGCTACCAGCCTCATGACGTGGATTTCATGGCTGAGTGACACTCCATTGGACCTACGTAGCACCACTTGTCCACTTGTCCACTTGTCTTTGTCCACTTGTCCACTCGTCTTTGTCCACTTGGCTCTTTCCTGGGATATGAAACGTGTACCGGAGTGGAGGTTCTTGTCAAGACAGCAGCCCTCAACTTTGGGGTCCCTGTGTCTGGTTGATTTTTTCATTTTCCCAAGGTCAACGCCCATGTGTGGAAGTGCCCTATGCTCTGTGGTTCTGTGTTTTACATGGTTTGGGAAAGAGGATACACTTGTGAAGATTGGCTGTTGGCCATTGACATCCCGCCCATCAGCTTAACAAGGCTCCCTTGACTCCGTGGGCTGTCCTGCCTTTCTGGTTTTTAGACTTTTTTCGCCTGGCCCTTTTGCCCCGGGGGGGGGTTGGGCGAGAGATTTCTTTGTAGTGCTGATTTGCTCTCCCAGGTTGCTTGGTTGGCCAAAAAGGGCGTATGCGTTTTTTCCTGAATATATTCAGGAAAAAACGCATACGCCCTTTTTGGCCAACCGCATCATTGTCCACGTTCTGGCGCTTTTCATGTGCTATCGGGGCCATTCCGATGTACCCGTTGACATCCGTTTCCTGCAGTTCTGCCTTGCGTTCAGCGCCTCTTCGTAGCCTGACCTCAATATATTTTGGGGCGATAGTTATCGTTTAGAACTCTGCAGGTTTGGGAAGTGCAGGGCCCCTGAGCTCCATTTCCCAAGTCGCTTTTTTGTGAGTGGGACGCAACACGGCTGGATGGCTTCACGCCCTATTGTCGATCCGCGGTGGCAGGCTGAACCGCTGGTGAATTCTTCTTCGTGATGGGAAATGAGAGTGACATGTGCCCGACCAAACACCTCCAGCGAGTCTCTCATTGGTTCCCCCTCTTGCAGTTCATCCTGCGGACAAATTGCAGACGGTACGAAAGAGGCATGGAAAGGCGCCGAGTCTCCAAGTGGGGAGATTGTTAGTAAGGGGGCCTGAATGGAGAACACGAGCACCAGGAGAGGAAAACTGAGGTGAGTTTCAGAAAGCTTTCCCGATCCCACGGTGTAGCATCCGCTGGGTTTCCAATGAGTGCTTTCGCTGTCGGAAGATTGCGTTGAACCTGGAGAGTTGGGAGCCATGGAATGGGGAGCACGCAGGATTCCTTTCAAGGGTCTGCATTTGCTTTCCCAACCTCACCAATCGTCTCAGCCCCAAGAGTGTCCAGCCTTATGTCTTCTGCCGCTGGGGCTGTAGATGTGGTCAATCCTGGTTGCATGCCAGTCCCTGAACGCATTTTGGAAGAATTTCTCTCTGTTTTGCCCTGCTTGTTTCTTCTTTGTGTTGGAAATGTATCCTCAGAATGGGTCTGAGCTGATTTTCCCTGCTGGTTTTAGGCCGCTTTACACACCCTTGATGCACTTACACAGAGATATCAAGACTTAGCTTTTAAGATGCTTACTAGTCGGATAGATACTTGTGCGATGAACAGGGTCTGGTGAGTCCAGTTGATTGAGCAAGGAGTAGGTCGTGTCCATTCCATATTCGGTTTTCGGAAGGGTATCTGTGCTCATTTCAAACTCGAGTTTTATGCGTCACCGCACCTCACCTTTCCCCTGAAGCAGGCATAAGTGTGTTTTCTAAAAGCGTGACTCTGTTCTGTTTGGGGATTCCGTTCATGGGGAGCGATTTTTACATTCCCTCGATAAGTGATATCATAAGTTTCTTTTTTTGTGGGACTTATTTCACTGAGGATGATCGTACCTAAATCCACTCAGGATGCTGCTACCAGCCTCATGACGTGGATTTCATGGCTGAGTGACACTCCATTGGACCTACGTAGCACCACTTGTCCACTTGTCCACTTGTCTTTGTCCACTTGTCCACTCGTCTTTGTCCACTTGGCTCTTTCCTGGGATATGAAACGTGTACCGGAGTGGAGGTTCTTGTCAAGACAGCAGCCCTCAACTTTGGGGTCCCTGTGTCTGGTTGATTTTTTCATTTTCCCAAGGTCAACGCCCATGTGTGGAAGTGCCCTATGCTCTGTGGTTCTGTGTTTTACATGGTTTGGGAAAGAGGATACACTTGTGAAGATTGGCTGTTGGCCATTGACATCCCGCCCATCAGCTTAACAAGGCTCCCTTGACTCCGTGGGCTGTCCTGCCTTTCTGGTTTTTAGACTTTTTTCGCCTGGCCCTTTTGCCCCGGGGGGGGGGGGGGCGAGAGATTTCTTTGTAGTGCTGATTTGCTCTCCCAGGTTGCTTGGTTGGCCAAAAAGGGCGTATGCGTTTTTTCCTGAATATATTCAGGAAAAAACGCATACGCCCTTTTTGGCCAACCGCATCATTGTCCACGTTCTGGCGCTTTTCATGTGCTATTGGGGCCATTCCGATGTACCCGTTGACATCCGTTTCCTGCAGTTCTGCCTTGCGTTCAGCGCCTCTTCGTAGCCTGACCTCAATATATTTTGGGGCGATAGTTATCGTTTAGAACTCTGCAGGTTTGGGAAGTGCAGGGCCCCTGAGCTCCATTTCCCAAGTCGCTTTTTTGTGAGTGGGACGCAACACGGCTGGATGGCTTCACGCCCTATTGTCGATCCGCGGTGGCAGGCTGAACCGCTGGTGAATTCTTCTTCGTGATGGGAAATGAGAGTGACATGTGCCCGACCAAACACCTCCAGCGAGTCTCTCATTGGTTCCCCCTCTTGCAGTTCATCCTGCGGACAAATTGCAGACGGTACGAAAGAGGCATGGAAAGGCGCCGAGTCTCCAAGTGGGGAGATTGTTAGTAAGGGGGCCTGAATGGAGAACACGAGCACCAGGAGAGGAAAACTGAGGTGAGTTTCAGAAAGCTTTCCCGATCCCACGGTGTAGCATCCGCTGGGTTTCCAATGAGTGCTTTCGCTGTCGGAAGATTGCGTTGAACCTGGAGAGTTGGGAGCCATGGAATGGGGAGCACGCAGGATTCCTTTCAAGGGTCTGCATTTGCTTTCCCAACCTCACCAATCGTCTCAGCCCCAAGAGTGTCCAGCCTTATGTCTTCTGCCGCTGGGGCTGTAGATGTGGTCAATCCTGGTTGCATGCCAGTCCCTGAACGCATTTTGGAAGAATTTCTCTCTGTTTTGCCCTGCTTGTTTCTTCTTTGTGTTGGAAATGTATCCTCAGAATGGGTCTGAGCTGATTTTCCCTGCTGGTTTTAGGCCGCTTTACACACCCTTGATGCACTTACACAGAGATATCAAGACTTAGCTTTTAAGATGCTTACTAGTCGGATAGATACTTGTGCGATGAACAGGGTCTGGTGAGTCCAGTTGATTGAGCAAGGAGTAGGTCGTGTCCATTCCATATTCGGTTTTCGGAAGGGTATCTGTGCTCATTTCAAACTCGAGTTTTATGCGTCACCGCACCTCACCTTTCCCCTGAAGCAGGCATAAGTGTGTTTTCTAAAAGCGTGACGCTGTTCTGTTTGGGGATTCAGTGCATGGGGAGCGATTTTTACATTCCCTCGATAAGTGATATCATAAGTTTCTTTTTTTGTGGGACTTATTTCACTGAGGATGATCGTACCTAAATCCACTCAGGATGCTGCTACCAGCCTCATGACGTGGATTTCATGGCTGAGTGACACTCCATTGGACCTACGTAGCACCACTTGTCCACTTGTCCACTTGTCTTTGTCCACTTGTCCACTCGTCTTTGTCCACTTGGCTCTTTCCTGGGATATGAAACGTGTACCGGAGTGGAGGTTCTTGTCAAGACAGCAGCCCTCAACTTTGGGGTCCCTGTGTCTGGTTGATTTTTTCATTTTCCCAAGGTCAACGCCCATGTGGGGAAGTGCCCTATGCTCTGTGGTTCTGTGTTTTACATGGTTTGGGAAAGAGGATACACTTGTGAAGATTGGCTGTTGGCCATTGACATCCCGCCCATCAGCTTAACAAGGCTCCCTTGACTCCGTGGGCTGTCCTGCCTTTCTGGTTTTTAGACTTTTTTCGCCTGGCCCTTTTGCCCCGGGTGGGGGGGGGGCGAGAGATTTCTTTGTAGTGCTGATTTGCTCTCCCAGGTTGCTTGGTTGGCCAAAAAGGGCGTATGCGTTTTTTCCTGAATATATTCAGGAAAAAACGCATACGCCCTTTTTGGCCAACCGCATCATTGTCCACGTTCTGGCGCTTTTCATGTGCTATCGGGGCCATTCCGATGTACCCGTTGACATCCGTTTCCTGCAGTTCTGCCTTGCGTTCAGCGCCTCTTCGTAGCCTGACCTCAATATATTTTGGGGCGATAGTTATCGTTTAGAACTCTGCAGGTTTGGGAAGTGCAGGGCCCCTGAGCTCCATTTCCCAAGTCGCTTTTTTGTGAGTGGGACGCAACACGGCTGGATGGCTTCACGCCCTATTGTCGATCCGCGGTTGCAGGCTGAACCGCTGGTGAATTCTTCTTCGTGATGGGAAATGAGAGTGACATGTGCCCGACCAAACACCTCCAGCGAGTCTCTCATTGGTTCCCCCTCTTGCAGTTCATCCTGCGGACAAATTGCAGACGGTACGAAAGAGGCATGGAAAGGCGCCGAGTCTCCAAGTGGGGAGATTGTTAGTAAGGGGGCCTGAATGGAGAACACGAGCACCAGGAGAGGAAAACTGAGGTGAGTTTCAGAAAGCTTTCCCGATCCCACAGTGTAGCATCCGCTGGGTTTCCAATGAGTGCTTTCGCTGTCGGAAGATTGCGTTGAACCTGGAGAGTTGGGAGCCATGGAATGGGGAGCACGCAGGATTCCTTTCAAGGGTCTGCATTTGCTTTCCCAACCTCACCAATCGTCTCAGCCCCAAGAGTGTCCAGCCTTATGTCTTCTGCCGCTGGGGCTGTAGATGTGGTCAATCCTGGTTGCATGCCAGTCCCTGAACGCATTTTGGAAGAATTTCTCTCTGTTTTGCCCTGCTTGTTTCTTCTTTGTGTTGGAAATGTATCCTCAGAATGGGTCTGAGCTGATTTTCCCTGCTGGTTTTAGGCCGCTTTACACACCCTTGATGCACTTACACAGAGATATCAAGACTTAGCTTTTAAGATGCTTACTAGTCGGATAGATACTTGTGCGATGAACAGGGTCTGGTGAGTCCAGTTGATTGAGCAAGGAGTAGGTCGTGTCCATTCCATATTCGGTTTTCGGAAGGGTATCTGTGCTCATTTCAAACTCGAGTTTTATGCGTCACCGCACCTCACCTTTCCCCTGAAGCAGGCATAAGTGTGTTTTCTAAAAGCGTGACGCTGTTCTGTTTGGGGATTCAGTGCATGGGGAGCGATTTTTACATTCCCTCGATAAGTGATATCATAAGTTTCTTTTTTTGTGGGACTTATTTCACTGAGGATGATCGTACCTAAATCCACTCAGGATGCTGCTACCAGCCTCATGACGTGGATTTCATGGCTGAGTGACACTCCATTGGACCTACGTAGCACCACTTGTCCACTTGTCCACTTGTCTTTGTCCACTTGTCCACTCGTCTTTGTCCACTTGGCTCTTTCCTGGGATATGAAACGTGTACCGGAGTGGAGGTTCTTGTCAAGACAGCAGCCCTCAACTTTGGGGTCCCTGTGTCTGGTTGATTTTTTCATTTTCCCAAGGTCAACGCCCATGTGGGGAAGTGCCCTATGCTCTGTGGTTCTGTGTTTTACATGGTTTGGGAAAGAGGATACACTTGTGAAGATTGGCTGTTGGCCATTGACATCCCGCCCATCAGCTTAACAAGGCTCCCTTGACTCCGTGGGCTGTCCTGCCTTTCTGGTTTTTAGACTTTTTTCGCCTGGCCCTTTTGCCCCGGGTGGGGGGGGGGGCGAGAGATTTCTTTGTAGTGCTGATTTGCTCTCCCAGGTTGCTTGGTTGGCCAAAAAGGGCGTATGCGTTTTTTCCTGAATATATTCAGGAAAAAACGCATACGCCCTTTTTGGCCAACCGCATCATTGTCCACGTTCTGGCGCTTTTCATGTGCTATCGGGGCCATTCCGATGTACCCGTTGACATCCGTTTCCTGCAGTTCTGCCTTGCGTTCAGCGCCTCTTCGTAGCCTGACCTCAATATATTTTGGGGCGATAGTTATCGTTTAGAACTCTGCAGGTTTGGGAAGTGCAGGGCCCCTGAGCTCCATTTCCCAAGTCGCTTTTTTGTGAGTGGGACGCAACACGGCTGGATGGCTTCACGCCCTATTGTCGATCCGCGGTGGCAGGCTGAACCGCTGGTGAATTCTTCTTCGTGATGGGAAATGAGAGTGACATGTGCCCGACCAAACACCTCCAGCGAGTCTCTCATTGGTTCCCCCTCTTGCAGTTCATCCTGCGGACAAATTGCAGACGGTACGAAAGAGGCATGGAAAGGCGCCGAGTCTCCAAGTGGGGAGATTGTTAGTAAGGGGGCCTGAATGGAGAACACGAGCACCAGGAGAGGAAAACTGAGGTGAGTTTCAGAAAGCTTTCCCGATCCCACGGTGTAGCATCCGCTGGGTTTCCAATGAGTGCTTTCGCTGTCGGAAGATTGCGTTGAACCTGGAGAGTTGGGAGCCATGGAATGGGGAGCACGCAGGATTCCTTTCAAGGGTCTGCATTTGCTTTCCCAACCTCACCAATCGTCTCAGCCCCAAGAGTGTCCAGCCTTATGTCTTCTGCCGCTGGGGCTGTAGATGTGGTCAATCCTGGTTGCATGCCAGTCCCTGAACGCATTTTGGAAGAATTTCTCTCTGTTTTGCCCTGCTTGTTTCTTCTTTGTGTTGGAAATGTATCCTCAGAATGGGTCTGAGCTGATTTTCCCTGCTGGTTTTAGGCCGCTTTACACACCCTTGATGCACTTACACAGAGATATCAAGACTTAGCTTTTAAGATGCTTACTAGTCGGATAGATACTTGTGCGATGAACAGGGTCTGGTGAGTCCAGTTGATTGAGCAAGGAGTAGGTCGTGTCCATTCCATATTCGGTTTTCGGAAGGGTATCTGTGCTCATTTCAAACTCGAGTTTTATGCGTCACCGCACCTCACCTTTCCCCTGAAGCAGGCATAAGTGTGTTTTCTAAAAGCGTGACTCTGTTCTGTTTGGGGATTCCGTTCATGGGGAGCGATTTTTACATTCCCTCGATAAGTGATATCATAAGTTTCTTTTTTTGTGGGACTTATTTCACTGAGGATGATCGTACCTAAATCCACTCAGGATGCTGCTACCAGCCTCATGACGTGGATTTCATGGCTGAGTGACACTCCATTGGACCTACGTAGCACCACTTGTCCACTTGTCCACTTGTCTTTGTCCACTTGTCCACTCGTCTTTGTCCACTTGGCTCTTTCCTGGGATATGAAACGTGTACCGGAGTGGAGGTTCTTGTCAAGACAGCAGCCCTCAACTTTGGGGTCCCTGTGTCTGGTTGATTTTTTCATTTTCCCAAGGTCAACGCCCATGTGGGGAAGTGCCCTATGCTCTGTGGTTCTGTGTTTTACATGGTTTGGGAAAGAGGATACACTTGTGAAGATTGGCTGTTGGCCATTGACATCCCGCCCATCAGCTTAACAAGGCTCCCTTGACTCCGTGGGCTGTCCTGCCTTTCTGGTTTTTAGACTTTTTTCGCCTGGCCCTTTTGCCCCGGGGGGGGGGGGGCGAGAGATTTCTTTGTAGTGCTGATTTGCTCTCCCAGGTTGCTTGGTTGGCCAAAAAGGGCGTATGCGTTTTTTCCTGAATATATTCAGGAAAAAACGCATACGCCCTTTTTGGCCAACCGCATCATTGTCCACGTTCTGGCGCTTTTCATGTGCTATCGGGGCCATTCCGATGTACCCGTTGACATCCGTTTCCTGCAGTTCTGCCTTGCGTTCAGCGCCTCTTCGTAGCCTGACCTCAATATATTTTGGGGCGATAGTTATCGTTTAGAACTCTGCAGGTTTGGGAAGTGCAGGGCCCCTGAGCTCCATTTCCCAAGTCGCTTTTTTGTGAGTGGGACGCAACACGGCTGGATGGCTTCACGCCCTATTGTCGATCCGCGGTTGCAGGCTGAACCGCTGGTGAATTCTTCTTCGTGATGGGAAATGAGAGTGACATGTGCCCGACCAAACACCTCCAGCGAGTCTCTCATTGGTTCCCCCTCTTGCAGTTCATCCTGCGGACAAATTGCAGACGGTACGAAAGAGGCATGGAAAGGCGCCGAGTCTCCAAGTGGGGAGATTGTTAGTAAGGGGGCCTGAATGGAGAACACGAGCACCAGGAGAGGAAAACTGAGGTGAGTTTCAGAAAGCTTTCCCGATCCCACGGTGTAGCATCCGCTGGGTTTCCAATGAGTGCTTTCGCTGTCGGAAGATTGCGTTGAACCTGGAGAGTTGGGAGCCATGGAATGGGGAGCACGCAGGATTCCTTTCAAGGGTCTGCATTTGCTTTCCCAACCTCACCAATCGTCTCAGCCCCAAGAGTGTCCAGCCTTCTGTCTTCTGCCGCTGGGGCTGTAGATGTGGTCAATCCTGGTTGCATGCCAGTCCCTGAACGCATTGTGGAAGAATTTCTCTCTGTTTTGCCCTGCTTGTTTCTTCTTTGTGTTGGAAATGTATCCTCAGAATGGGTCTGAGCTGATTTTCCCTGCTGGTTTTAGGCCGCTTTACACACCCTTGATGCACTTACACAGAGATATCAAGACTTAGCTTTTAAGATGCTTACTAGTCGGATAGATACTTGTGCGATGAACAGGGTCTGGTGAGTCCAGTTGATTGAGCAAGGAGTAGGTCGTGTCCATTCCATATTCGGTTTTCGGAAGGGTATCTGTGCTCATTTCAAACTCGAGTTTTATGCGTCACCGCACCTCACCTTTCCCCTGAAGCAGGCATAAGTGTGTTTTCTAAAAGCGTGACTCTGTTCTGTTTGGGGATTCCGTTCATGGGGAGCGATTTTTACATTCCCTCGATAAGTGATATCATAAGTTTCTTTTTTTGTGGGACTTATTTCACTGAGGATGATCGTACCTAAATCCACTCAGGATGCTGCTACCAGCCTCATGACGTGGATTTCATGGCTGAGTGACACTCCATTGGACCTACGTAGCACCACTTGTCCACTTGTCCAGTTGTGTTTGTCCACTTGTCCACTCGTCTTTGTCCACTTGGCTCTTTCCTGGGATATGAAACGTGTACCGGAGTGGAGGTTCTTGTCAAGACAGCAGCCCTCAACTTTGGGGTCCCTGTGTCTGGTTGATTTTTTCATTTTCCCAAGGTCAACGCCCATGTGGGGAAGTGCCCTATGCTCTGTGGTTCTGTGTTTTACATGGTTTGGGAAAGAGGATACACTTGTGAAGATTGGCTGTTGGCCATTGACATCCCGCCCATCAGCTTAACAAGGCTCCCTTGACTCCGTGGGCTGTCCTGCCTTTCTGGTTTTTAGACATTTTTCGCCTGGCCCTTTTGCCCCGGGGGGGGGGGGCGAGAGATTTCTTTGTAGTGCTGATTTGCTCTCCCAGGTTGCTTGGTTGGCCAAAAAGGGCGTATGCGTTTTTTCCTGAATATATTCAGGAAAAAACGCATACGCCCTTTTTGGCCAACCGCATCATTGTCCACGTTCTGGCGCTTTTCATGTGCTATCGGGGCCATTCCGATGTACCCGTTGACATCCGTTTCCTGCAGTTCTGCCTTGCGTTCAGCGCCTCTTCGTAGCCTGACCTCAATATATTTTGGGGCGATAGTTATCGTTTAGAACTCTGCAGGTTTGGGAAGTGCAGGGCCCCTGAGCTCCATTTCCCAAGTCGCTTTTTTGTGAGTGGGACGCAACACGGCTGGATGGCTTCACGCCCTATTGTCGATCCGCGGTGGCAGGCTGAACCGCTGGTGAATTCTTCTTCGTGATGGGAAATGAGAGTGACATGTGCCCGACCAAACACCTCCAGCGAGTCTCTCATTGGTTCCCCCTCTTGCAGTTCATCCTGCGGACAAATTGCAGACGGTACGAAAGAGGCATGGAAAGGCGCCGAGTCTCCAAGTGGGGAGATTGTTAGTAAGGGGGCCTGAATGGAGAACACGAGCACCAGGAGAGGAAAACTGAGGTGAGTTTCAGAAAGCTTTCCCGATCCCACGGTGTAGCATCCGCTGGGTTTCCAATGAGTGCTTTCGCTGTCGGAAGATTGCGTTGAACCTGGAGAGTTGGGAGCCATGGAATGGGGAGCACGCAGGATTCCTTTCAAGGGTCTGCATTTGCTTTCCCAACCTCACCAATCGTCTCAGCCCCAAGAGTGTCCAGCCTTATGTCTTCTGCCGCTGGGGCTGTAGATGTGGTCAATCCTGGTTGCATGCCAGTCCCTGAACGCATTGTGGAAGAATTTCTCTCTGTTTTGCCCTGCTTGTTTCTTCTTTGTGTTGGAAATGTATCCTCAGAATGGGTCTGAGCTGATTTTCCCTGCTGGTTTTAGGCCGCTTTACACACCCTTGATGCACTTACACAGAGATATCAAGACTTAGCTTTTAAGATGCTTACTAGTCGGATAGATACTTGTGCGATGAACAGGGTCTGGTGAGTCCAGTTGATTGAGCAAGGAGTAGGTCGTGTCCATTCCATATTCGGTTTTCGGAAGGGTATCTGTGCTCATTTCAAACTCGAGTTTTATGCGTCACCGCACCTCACCTTTCCCCTGAAGCAGGCATAAGTGTGTTTTCTAAAAGCGTGACTCTGTTCTGTTTGGGGATTCCGTTCATGGGGAGCGATTTTTACATTCCCTCGATAAGTGATATCATAAGTTTCTTTTTTTGTGGGACTTATTTCACTGAGGATGATCGTACCTAAATCCACTCAGGATGCTGCTACCAGCCTCATGACGTGGATTTCATGGCTGAGTGACACTCCATTGGACCTACGTAGCACCACTTGTCCACTTGTCCACTTGTCTTTGTCCACTTGTCCACTCGTCTTTGTCCACTTGGCTCTTTCCTGGGATATGAAACGTGTACCGGAGTGGAGGTTCTTGTCAAGACAGCAGCCCTCAACTTTGGGGTCCCTGTGTCTGGTTGATTTTTTCATTTTCCCAAGGTCAACGCCCATGTGGGGAAGTGCCCTATGCTCTGTGGTTCTGTGTTTTACATGGTTTGGGAAAGAGGATACACTTGTGAAGATTGGCTGTTGGCCATTGACATCCCGCCCATCAGCTTAACAAGGCTCCCTTGACTCCGTGGGCTGTCCTGCCTTTCTGGTTTTTAGACTTTTTTCGCCTGGCCCTTTTACCCCGGGGGGGGGGGGCGAGAGATTTCTTTGTAGTGCTGATTTGCTCTCCCAGGTTGCTTGGTTGGCCAAAAAGGGCGTATGCGTTTTTTCCTGAATATATTCAGGAAAAAACGCATACGCCCTTTTTGGCCAACCGCATCATTGTCCACGTTCTGGCGCTTTTCATGTGCTATCGGGGCCATTCCGATGTACCCGTTGACATCCGTTTCCTGCAGTTCTGCCTTGCGTTCAGCGCCTCTTCGTAGCCTGACCTCAATATATTTTGGGGCGATAGTTATCGTTTAGAACTCTGCAGGTTTGGGAAGTGCAGGGCCCCTGAGCTCCATTTCCCAAGTCGCTTTTTTGTGAGTGGGACGCAACACGGCTGGATGGCTTCACGCCCTATTGTCGATCCGCGGTGGCAGGCTGAACCGCTGGTGAATTCTTCTTCGTGATGGGAAATGAGAGTGACATGTGCCCGACCAAACACCTCCAGCGAGTCTCTCATTGGTTCCCCCTCTTGCAGTTCATCCTGCGGACAAATTGCAGACGGTACGAAAGAGGCATGGAAAGGCGCCGAGTCTCCAAGTGGGGAGATTGTTAGTAAGGGGGCCTGAATGGAGAACACGAGCACCAGGAGAGGAAAACTGAGGTGAGTTTCAGAAAGCTTTCCCGATCCCACGGTGTAGCATCCGCTGGGTTTCCAATGAGTGCTTTCGCTGTCGGAAGATTGCGTTGAACCTGGAGAGTTGGGAGCCATGGAATGGGGAGCACGCAGGATTCCTTTCAAGGGTCTGCATTTGCTTTCCCAACCTCACCAATCGTCTCAGCCCCAAGAGTGTCCAGCCTTATGTCTTCTGCCGCTGGGGCTGTAGATGTGGTCAATCCTGGTTGCATGCCAGTCCCTGAACGCATTTTGGAAGAATTTCTCTCTGTTTTGCCCTGCTTGTTTCTTCTTTGTGTTGGAAATGTATCCTCAGAATGGGTCTGAGCTGATTTTCCCTGCTGGTTTTAGGCCGCTTTACACACCCTTGATGCACTTACACAGAGATATCAAGACTTAGCTTTTAAGATGCTTACTAGTCGGATAGATACTTGTGCGATGAACAGGGTCTGGTGAGTCCAGTTGATTGAGCAAGGAGTAGGTCGTGTCCATTCCATATTCGGTTTTCGGAAGGGTATCTGTGCTCATTTCAAACTCGAGTTTTATGCGTCACCGCACCTCACCTTTCCCCTGAAGCAGGCATAAGTGTGTTTTCTAAAAGCGTGACTCTGTTCTGTTTGGGGATTCCGTTCATGGGGAGCGATTTTTACATTCCCTCGATAAGTGATATCATAAGTTTCTTTTTTTGTGGGACTTATTTCACTGAGGATGATCGTACCTAAATCCACTCAGGATGCTGCTACCAGCCTCATGACGTGGATTTCATGGCTGAGTGACACTCCATTGGACCTACGTAGCACCACTTGTCCACTTGTCCACTTGTCTTTGTCCACTTGTCCACTCGTCTTTGTCCACTTGGCTCTTTCCTGGGATATGAAACGTGTACCGGAGTGGAGGTTCTTGTCAAGACAGCAGCCCTCAACTTTGGGGTCCCTGTGTCTGGTTGATTTTTTCATTTTCCCAAGGTCAACGCCCATGTGTGGAAGTGCCCTATGCTCTGTGGTTCTGTGTTTTACATGGTTTGGGAAAGAGGATACACTTGTGAAGATTGGCTGTTGGCCATTGACATCCCGCCCATCAGCTTAACAAGGCTCCCTTGACTCCGTGGGCTGTCCTGCCTTTCTGGTTTTTAGACTTTTTTCGCCTGGCCCTTTTGCCCCGGGGGGGGGGCGAGAGATTTCTTTGTAGTGCTGATTTGCTCTCCCAGGTTGCTTGGTTGGCCAAAAAGGGCGTATGCGTTTTTTCCTGAATATATTCAGGAAAAAACGCATACGCCCTTTTTGGCCAACCGCATCATTGTCCACGTTCTGGCGCTTTTCATGTGCTATCAGGGCCATTCCGATGTACCCGTTGACATCCGTTTCCTGCAGTTCTGCCTTGCGTTCAGCGCCTCTTCGTAGCCTGACCTCAATATATTTTGGGGCGATAGTTATCGTTTAGAACTCTGCAGGTTTGGGAAGTGCAGGGCCCCTGAGCTCCATTTCCCAAGTCGCTTTTTTGTGAGTGGGACGCAACACGGCTGGATGGCTTCACGCCCTATTGTCGATCCGCGGTGGCAGGCTGAACCGCTGGTGAATTCTTCTTCGTGATGGGAAATGAGAGTGACATGTGCCCGACCAAACACCTCCAGCGAGTCTCTCATTGGTTCCCCCTCTTGCAGTTCATCCTGCGGACAAATTGCAGACGGTACGAAAGAGGCATGGAAAGGCGCCGAGTCTCCAAGTGGGGAGATTGTTAGTAAGGGGGCCTGAATGGAGAACACGAGCACCAGGAGAGGAAAACTGAGGTGAGTTTCAGAAAGCTTTCCCGATCCCACGGTGTAGCATCCGCTGGGTTTCCAATGAGTGCTTTCGCTGTCGGAAGATTGCGTTGAACCTGGAGAGTTGGGAGCCATGGAATGGGGAGCACGCAGGATTCCTTTCAAGGGTCTGCATTTGCTTTCCCAACCTCACCAATCGTCTCAGCCCCAAGAGTGTCCAGCCTTATGTCTTCTGCCACTGGGGCTGTAGATGTGGTCAATCCTGGTTGCATGCCAGTCCCTGAACGCATTTTGGAAGAATTTCTCTCTGTTTTGCCCTGCTTGTTTCTTCTTTGTGTTGGAAATGTATCCTCAGAATGGGTCTGAGCTGATTTTCCCTGCTGGTTTTAGGCCGCTTTACACACCCTTGATGCACTTACACAGAGATATCAAGACTTAGCTTTTAAGATGCTTACTAGTCGGATAGATACTTGTGCGATGAACAGGGTCTGGTGAGTCCAGTTGATTGAGCAAGGAGTAGGTCGTGTCCATTCCATATTCGGTTTTCGGAAGGGTATCTGTGCTCATTTCAAACTCGAGTTTTATGCGTCACCGCACCTCACCTTTCCCCTGAAGCAGGCATAAGTGTGTTTTCTAAAAGCGTGACTCTGTTCTGTTTGGGGATTCCGTTCATGGGGAGCGATTTTTACATTCCCTCGATAAGTGATATCATAAGTTTCTTTTTTTGTGGGACTTATTTCACTGAGGATGATCGTACCTAAATCCACTCAGGATGCTGCTACCAGCCTCATGACGTGGATTTCATGGCTGAGTGACACTCCATTGGACCTACGTAGCACCACTTGTCCACTTGTCCACTTGTCTTTGTCCACTTGTCCACTCGTCTTTGTCCACTTGGCTCTTTCCTGGGATATGAAACGTGTACCGGAGTGGAGGTTCTTGTCAAGACAGCAGCCCTCAACTTTGGGGTCCCTGTGTCTGGTTGATTTTTTCATTTTCCCAAGGTCAACGCCCATGTGGGGAAGTGCCCTATGCTCTGTGGTTCTGTGTTTTACATGGTTTGGGAAAGAGGATACACTTGTGAAGATTGGCTGTTGGCCATTGACATCCCGCCCATCAGCTTAACAAGGCTCCCTTGACTCCGTGGGCTGTCCTGCCTTTCTGGTTTTTAGACTTTTTTCGCCTGGCCCTTTTGCCCCGGGGGGGGGGGCGAGAGATTTCTTTGTAGTGCTGATTTGCTCTCCCAGGTTGCTTGGTTGGCCAAAAAGGGCGTATGCGTTTTTTCCTGAATATATTCAGGAAAAAACGCATACGCCCTTTTTGGCCAACCGCATCATTGTCCACGTTCTGGCGCTTTTCATGTGCTATCAGGGCCATTCCGATGTACCCGTTGACATCCGTTTCCTGCAGTTCTGCCTTGCGTTCAGCGCCTCTTCGTAGCCTGACCTCAATATATTTTGGGGCGATAGTTATCGTTTAGAACTCTGCAGGTTTGGGAAGTGCAGGGCCCCTGAGCTCCATTTCCCAAGTCGCTTTTTTGTGAGTGGGACGCAACACGGCTGGATGGCTTCACGCCCTATTGTCGATCCGCGGTGGCAGGCTGAACCGCTGGTGAATTCTTCTTCGTGATGGGAAATGAGAGTGACATGTGCCCGACCAAACACCTCCAGCGAGTCTCTCATTGGTTCCCCCTCTTGCAGTTCATCCTGCGGACAAATTGCAGACGGTACGAAAGAGGCATGGAAAGGCGCCGAGTCTCCAAGTGGGGAGATTGTTAGTAAGGGGGCCTGAATGGAGAACACGAGCACCAGGAGAGGAAAACTGAGGTGAGTTTCAGAAAGCTTTCCCGATCCCACGGTGTAGCATCCGCTGGGTTTCCAATGAGTGCTTTCGCTGTCGGAAGATTGCGTTGAACCTGGAGAGTTGGGAGCCATGGAATGGGGAGCACGCAGGATTCCTTTCAAGGGTCTGCATTTGCTTTCCCAACCTCACCAATCGTCTCAGCCCCAAGAGTGTCCAGCCTTATGTCTTCTGCCACTGGGGCTGTAGATGTGGTCAATCCTGGTTGCATGCCAGTCCCTGAACGCATTTTGGAAGAATTTCTCTCTGTTTTGCCCTGCTTGTTTCTTCTTTGTGTTGGAAATGTATCCTCAGAATGGGTCTGAGCTGATTTTCCCTGCTGGTTTTAGGCCGCTTTACACACCCTTGATGCACTTACACAGAGATATCAAGACTTAGCTTTTAAGATGCTTACTAGTCGGATAGATACTTGTGCGATGAACAGGGTCTGGTGAGTCCAGTTGATTGAGCAAGGAGTAGGTCGTGTCCATTCCATATTCGGTTTTCGGAAGGGTATCTGTGCTCATTTCAAACTCGAGTTTTATGCGTCACCGCACCTCACCTTTCCCCTGAAGCAGGCATAAGTGTGTTTTCTAAAAGCGTGACTCTGTTCTGTTTGGGGATTCCGTTCATGGGGAGCGATTTTTACATTCCCTCGATAAGTGATATCATAAGTTTCTTTTTTTGTGGGACTTATTTCACTGAGGATGATCGTACCTAAATCCACTCAGGATGCTGCTACCAGCCTCATGACGTGGATTTCATGGCTGAGTGACACTCCATTGGACCTACGTAGCACCACTTGTCCACTTGTCCACTTGTCTTTGTCCACTTGTCCACTCGTCTTTGTCCACTTGGCTCTTTCCTGGGATATGAAACGTGTACCGGAGTGGAGGTTCTTGTCAAGACAGCAGCCCTCAACTTTGGGGTCCCTGTGTCTGGTTGATTTTTTCATTTTCCCAAGGTCAACGCCCATGTGTGGAAGTGCCCTATGCTCTGTGGTTCTGTGTTTTACATGGTTTGGGAAAGAGGATACACTTGTGAAGATTGGCTGTTGGCCATTGACATCCCGCCCATCAGCTTAACAAGGCTCCCTTGACTCCGTGGGCTGTCCTGCCTTTCTGGTTTTTAGACTTTTTTCGCCTGGCCCTTTTGCCCCGGTGGGGGGGGCGAGAGATTTCTTTGTAGTGCTGATTTGCTCTCCCAGGTTGCTTGGTTGGCCAAAAAGGGCGTATGCGTTTTTTCCTGAATATATTCAGGAAAAAACGCATACGCCCTTTTTGGCCAACCGCATCATTGTCCACGTTCTGGCGCTTTTCATGTGCTATCGGGGCCATTCCGATGTACCCGTTGACATCCGTTTCCTGCAGTTCTGCCTTGCGTTCAGCGCCTCTTCGTAGCCTGACCTCAATATATTTTGGGGCGATAGTTATCGTTTAGAACTCTGCAGGTTTGGGAAGTGCAGGGCCCCTGAGCTCCATTTCCCAAGTCGCTTTTTTGTGAGTGGGACGCAACACGGCTGGATGGCTTCACGCCCTATTGTCGATCCGCGGTGGCAGGCTGAACCGCTGGTGAATTCTTCTTCGTGATGGGAAATGAGAGTGACATGTGCCCGACCAAACACCTCCAGCGAGTCTCTCATTGGTTCCCCCTCTTGCAGTTCATCCTGCGGACAAATTGCAGACGGTACGAAAGAGGCATGGAAAGGCGCCGAGTCTCCAAGTGGGGAGATTGTTAGTAAGGGGGCCTGAATGGAGAACACGAGCACCAGGAGAGGAAAACTGAGGTGAGTTTCAGAAAGCTTTCCCGATCCCACGGTGTAGCATCCGCTGGGTTTCCAATGAGTGCTTTCGCTGTCGGAAGATTGCGTTGAACCTGGAGAGTTGGGAGCCATGGAATGGGGAGCACGCAGGATTCCTTTCAAGGGTCTGCATTTGCTTTCCCAACCTCACCAATCGTCTCAGCCCCAAGAGTGTCCAGCCTTATGTCTTCTGCCGCTGGGGCTGTAGATGTGGTCAATCCTGGTTGCATGCCAGTCCCTGAACGCATTTTGGAAGAATTTCTCTCTGTTTTGCCCTGCTTGTTTCTTCTTTGTGTTGGAAATGTATCCTCAGAATGGGTCTGAGCTGATTTTCCCTGCTGGTTTTAGGCCGCTTTACACACCCTTGATGCACTTACACAGAGATATCAAGACTTAGCTTTTAAGATGCTTACTAGTCGGATAGATACTTGTGCGATGAACAGGGTCTGGTGAGTCCAGTTGATTGAGCAAGGAGTAGGTCGTGTCCATTCCATATTCGGTTTTCGGAAGGGTATCTGTGCTCATTTCAAACTCGAGTTTTATGCGTCACCGCACCTCACCTTTCCCCTGAAGCAGGCATAAGTGTGTTTTCTAAAAGCGTGACTCTGTTCTGTTTGGGGATTCCGTTCATGGGGAGCGATTTTTACATTCCCTCGATAAGTGATATCATAAGTTTCTTTTTTTGTGGGACTTATTTCACTGAGGATGATCGTACCTAAATCCACTCAGGATGCTGCTACCAGCCTCATGACGTGGATTTCATGGCTGAGTGACACTCCATTGGACCTACGTAGCACCACTTGTCCACTTGTCCACTTGTCTTTGTCCACTTGTCCACTCGTCTTTGTCCACTTGGCTCTTTCCTGGGATATGAAACGTGTACCGGAGTGGAGGTTCTTGTCAAGACAGCAGCCCTCAACTTTGGGGTCCCTGTGTCTGGTTGATTTTTTCATTTTCCCAAGGTCAACGCCCATGTGGGGAAGTGCCCTATGCTCTGTGGTTCTGTGTTTTACATGGTTTGGGAAAGAGGATACACTTGTGAAGATTGGCTGTTGGCCATTGACATCCCGCCCATCAGCTTAACAAGGCTCCCTTGACTCCGTGGGCTGTCCTGCCTTTCTGGTTTTTAGACTTTTTTCGCCTGGCCCTTTTACCCCGGGGGGGGGGGGGCGAGAGATTTCTTTGTAGTGCTGATTTGCTCTCCCAGGTTGCTTGGTTGGCCAAAAAGGGCGTATGCGTTTTTTCCTGAATATATTCAGGAAAAAACGCATACGCCCTTTTTGGCCAACCGCATCATTGTCCACGTTCTGGCGCTTTTCATGTGCTATCGGGGCCATTCCGATGTACCCGTTGACATCCGTTTCCTGCAGTTCTGCCTTGCGTTCAGCGCCTCTTCGTAGCCTGACCTCAATATATTTTGGGGCGATAGTTATCGTTTAGAACTCTGCAGGTTTGGGAAGTGCAGGGCCCCTGAGCTCCATTTCCCAAGTCGCTTTTTTGTGAGTGGGACGCAACACGGCTGGATGGCTTCACGCCCTATTGTCGATCCGCGGTGGCAGGCTGAACCGCTGGTGAATTCTTCTTCGTGATGGGAAATGAGAGTGACATGTGCCCGACCAAACACCTCCAGCGAGTCTCTCATTGGTTCCCCCTCTTGCAGTTCATCCTGCGGACAAATTGCAGACGGTACGAAAGAGGCATGGAAAGGCGCCGAGTCTCCAAGTGGGGAGATTGTTAGTAAGGGGGCCTGAATGGAGAACACGAGCACCAGGAGAGGAAAACTGAGGTGAGTTTCAGAAAGCTTTCCCGATCCCACGGTGTAGCATCCGCTGGGTTTCCAATGAGTGCTTTCGCTGTCGGAAGATTGCGTTGAACCTGGAGAGTTGGGAGCCATGGAATGGGGAGCACGCAGGATTCCTTTCAAGGGTCTGCATTTGCTTTCCCAACCTCACCAATCGTCTCAGCCCCAAGAGTGTCCAGCCTTATGTCTTCTGCCACTGGGGCTGTAGATGTGGTCAATCCTGGTTGCATGCCAGTCCCTGAACGCATTTTGGAAGAATTTCTCTCTGTTTTGCCCTGCTTGTTTCTTCTTTGTGTTGGAAATGTATCCTCAGAATGGGTCTGAGCTGATTTTCCCTGCTGGTTTTAGGCCGCTTTACACACCCTTGATGCACTTACACAGAGATATCAAGACTTAGCTTTTAAGATGCTTACTAGTCGGATAGATACTTGTGCGATGAACAGGGTCTGGTGAGTCCAGTTGATTGAGCAAGGAGTAGGTCGTGTCCATTCCATATTCGGTTTTCGGAAGGGTATCTGTGCTCATTTCAAACTCGAGTTTTATGCGTCACCGCACCTCACCTTTCCCCTGAAGCAGGCATAAGTGTGTTTTCTAAAAGCGTGACTCTGTTCTGTTTGGGGATTCCGTTCATGGGGAGCGATTTTTACATTCCCTCGATAAGTGATATCATAAGTTTCTTTTTTTGTGGGACTTATTTCACTGAGGATGATCGTACCTAAATCCACTCAGGATGCTGCTACCAGCCTCATGACGTGGATTTCATGGCTGAGTGACACTCCATTGGACCTACGTAGCACCACTTGTCCACTTGTCCACTTGTCTTTGTCCACTTGTCCACTCGTCTTTGTCCACTTGGCTCTTTCCTGGGATATGAAACGTGTACCGGAGTGGAGGTTCTTGTCAAGACAGCAGCCCTCAACTTTGGGGTCCCTGTGTCTGGTTGATTTTTTCATTTTCCCAAGGTCAACGCCCATGTGGGGAAGTGCCCTATGCTCTGTGGTTCTGTGTTTTACATGGTTTGGGAAAGAGGATACACTTGTGAAGATTGGCTGTTGGCCATTGACATCCCGCCCATCAGCTTAACAAGGCTCCCTTGACTCCGTGGGCTGTCCTGCCTTTCTGGTTTTTAGACTTTTTTCGCCTGGCCCTTTTGCCCCGGGGGGGGGGGGGCGAGAGATTTCTTTGTAGTGCTGATTTGCTCTCCCAGGTTGCTTGGTTGGCCAAAAAGGGCGTATGCGTTTTTTCCTGAATATATTCAGGAAAAAACGCATACGCCCTTTTTGGCCAACCGCATCATTGTCCACGTTCTGGCGCTTTTCATGTGCTATCGGGGCCATTCCGATGTACCCGTTGACATCCGTTTCCTGCAGTTCTGCCTTGCGTTCAGCGCCTCTTCGTAGCCTGACCTCAATATATTTTGGGGCGATAGTTATCGTTTAGAACTCTGCAGGTTTGGGAAGTGCAGGGCCCCTGAGCTCCATTTCCCAAGTCGCTTTTTTGTGAGTGGGACGCAACACGGCTGGATGGCTTCACGCCCTATTGTCGATCCGCGGTGGCAGGCTGAACCGCTGGTGAATTCTTCTTCGTGATGGGAAATGAGAGTGACATGTGCCCGACCAAACACCTCCAGCGAGTCTCTCATTGGTTCCCCCTCTTGCAGTTCATCCTGCGGACAAATTGCAGACGGTACGAAAGAGGCATGGAAAGGCGCCGAGTCTCCAAGTGGGGAGATTGTTAGTAAGGGGGCCTGAATGGAGAACACGAGCACCAGGAGAGGAAAACTGAGGTGAGTTTCAGAAAGCTTTCCCGATCCCACGGTGTAGCATCCGCTGGGTTTCCAATGAGTGCTTTCGCTGTCGGAAGATTGCGTTGAACCTGGAGAGTTGGGAGCCATGGAATGGGGAGCACGCAGGATTCCTTTCAAGGGTCTGCATTTGCTTTCCCAACCTCACCAATCGTCTCAGCCCCAAGAGTGTCCAGCCTTATGTCTTCTGCCGCTGGGGCTGTAGATGTGGTCAATCCTGGTTGCATGCCAGTCCCTGAACGCATTTTGGAAGAATTTCTCTCTGTTTTGCCCTGCTTGTTTCTTCTTTGTGTTGGAAATGTATCCTCAGAATGGGTCTGAGCTGATTTTCCCTGCTGGTTTTAGGCCGCTTTACACACCCTTGATGCACTTACACAGAGATATCAAGACTTAGCTTTTAAGATGCTTACTAGTCGGATAGATACTTGTGCGATGAACAGGGTCTGGTGAGTCCAGTTGATTGAGCAAAGAGTAGGTCGTGTCCATTCCATATTCGGTTTTCGGAAGGGTATCTGTGCTCATTTCAAACTCGAGTTTTATGCGTCACCGCACCTCACCTTTCCCCTGAAGCAGGCATAAGTGTGTTTTCTAAAAGCGTGACTCTGTTCTGTTTGGGGATTCCGTTCATGGGGAGCGATTTTTACATTCCCTCGATAAGTGATATCATAAGTTTCTTTTTTTGTGGGACTTATTTCACTGAGGATGATCGTACCTAAATCCACTCAGGATGCTGCTACCAGCCTCATGACGTGGATTTCATGGCTGAGTGACACTCCATTGGACCTACGTAGCACCACTTGTCCACTTGTCCACTTGTCTTTGTCCACTTGTCCACTCGTCTTTGTCCACTTGGCTCTTTCCTGGGATATGAAACGTGTACCGGAGTGGAGGTTCTTGTCAAGACAGCAGCCCTCAACTTTGGGGTCCCTGTGTCTGGTTGATTTTTTCATTTTCCCAAGGTCAACGCCCATGTGTGGAAGTGCCCTATGCTCTGTGGTTCTGTGTTTTACATGGTTTGGGAAAGAGGATACACTTGTGAAGACTGGCTGTTGGCCATTGACATCCCGCCCATCAGCTTAACAAGGCTCCCTTGACTCCGTGGGCTGTCCTGCCTTTCTGGTTTTTAGACTTTTTTCGCCTGGCCCTTTTGCCCCGGGGGGGGGCGAGAGATTTCTTTGTAGTGCTGATTTGCTCTCCCAGGTTGCTTGGTTGGCCAAAAAGGGCGTATGCGTTTTTTCCTGAATATATTCAGGAAAAAACGCATACGCCCTTTTTGGCCAACCGCATCATTGTCCACGTTCTGGCGCTTTTCATGTGCTATCGGGGCCATTCCGATGTACCCGTTGACATCCGTTTCCTGCAGTTCTGCCTTGCGTTCAGCGCCTCTTCGTAGCCTGACCTCAATATATTTTGGGGCGATAGTTATCGTTTAGAACTCTGCAGGTTTGGGAAGTGCAGGGCCCCTGAGCTCCATTTCCCAAGTCGCTTTTTTGTGAGTGGGACGCAACACGGCTGGATGGCTTCACGCCCTATTGTCGATCCGCGGTGGCAGGCTGAACCGCTGGTGAATTCTTCTTCGTGATGGGAAATGAGAGTGACATGTGCCCGACCAAACACCTCCAGCGAGTCTCTCATTGGTTCCCCCTCTTGCAGTTCATCCTGCGGACAAATTGCAGACGGTACGAAAGAGGCATGGAAAGGCGCCGAGTCTCCAAGTGGGGAGATTGTTAGTAAGGGGGCCTGAATGGAGAACACGAGCACCAGGAGAGGAAAACTGAGGTGAGTTTCAGAAAGCTTTCCCGATCCCACGGTGTAGCATCCGCTGGGTTTCCAATGAGTGCTTTCGCTGTCGGAAGATTGCGTTGAACCTGGAGAGTTGGGAGCCATGGAATGGGGAGCACGCAGGATTCCTTTCAAGGGTCTGCATTTGCTTTCCCAACCTCACCAATCGTCTCAGCCCCAAGAGTGTCCAGCCTTATGTCTTCTGCCGCTGGGGCTGTAGATGTGGTCAATCCTGGTTGCATGCCAGTCCCTGAACGCATTTTGGAAGAATTTCTCTCTGTTTTGCCCTGCTTGTTTCTTCTTTGTGTTGGAAATGTATCCTCAGAATGGGTCTGAGCTGATTTTCCCTGCTGGTTTTAGGCCGCTTTACACACCCTTGATGCACTTACACAGAGATATCAAGACTTAGCTTTTAAGATGCTTACTAGTCGGATAGATACTTGTGCGATGAACAGGGTCTGGTGAGTCCAGTTGATTGAGCAAGGAGTAGGTCGTGTCCATTCCATATTCGGTTTTCGGAAGGGTATCTGTGCTCATTTCAAACTCGAGTTTTATGCGTCACCGCACCTCACCTTTCCCCTGAAGCAGGCATAAGTGTGTTTTCTAAAAGCGTGACTCTGTTCTGTTTGGGGATTCCGTTCATGGGGAGCGATTTTTACATTCCCTCGATAAGTGATATCATAAGTTTCTTTTTTTGTGGGACTTATTTCACTGAGGATGATCGTACCTAAATCCACTCAGGATGCTGCTACCAGCCTCATGACGTGGATTTCATGGCTGAGTGACACTCCATTGGACCTACGTAGCACCACTTGTCCACTTGTCCACTTGTCTTTGTCCACTTGTCCACTCGTCTTTGTCCACTTGGCTCTTTCCTGGGATATGAAACGTGTACCGGAGTGGAGGTTCTTGTCAAGACAGCAGCCCTCAACTTTGGGGTCCCTGTGTCTGGTTGATTTTTTCATTTTCCCAAGGTCAACGCCCATGTGTGGAAGTGCCCTATGCTCTGTGGTTCTGTGTTTTACATGGTTTGGGAAAGAGGATACACTTGTGAAGATTGGCTGTTGGCCATTGACATCCCGCCCATCAGCTTAACAAGGCTCCCTTGACTCCGTGGGCTGTCCTGCCTTTCTGGTTTTTAGACTTTTTTCGCCTGGCCCTTTTGCCCCGGGGGGGGGGCGAGAGATTTCTTTGTAGTGCTGATTTGCTCTCCCAGGTTGCTTGGTTGGCCAAAAAGGGCGTATGCGTTTTTTCCTGAATATATTCAGGAAAAAACGCATACGCCCTTTTTGGCCAAACGCATCATTGTCCACGTTCTGGCGCTTTTCATGTGCTATCGGGGCCATTCCGATGTACCCGTTGACATCCGTTTCCTGCAGTTCTGCCTTGCGTTCAGCGCCTCTTCGTAGCCTGACCTCAATATATTTTGGGGCGATAGTTATCGTTTAGAACTCTGCAGGTTTGGGAAGTGCAGGGCCCCTGAGCTCCATTTCCCAAGTCGCTTTTTTGTGAGTGGGACGCAACACGGCTGGATGGCTTCACGCCCTATTGTCGATCCGCGGTGGCAGGCTGAACCGCTGGTGAATTCTTCTTCGTGATGGGAAATGAGAGTGACATGTGCCCGACCAAACACCTCCAGCGAGTCTCTCATTGGTTCCCCCTCTTGCAGTTCATCCTGCGGACAAATTGCAGACGGTACGAAAGAGGCATGGAAAGGCGCCGAGTCTCCAAGTGGGGAGATTGTTAGTAAGGGGGCCTGAATGGAGAACACGAGCACCAGGAGAGGAAAACTGAGGTGAGTTTCAGAAAGCTTTCCCGATCCCACGGTGTAGCATCCGCTGGGTTTCCAATGAGTGCTTTCGCTGTCGGAAGATTGCGTTGAACCTGGAGAGTTGGGAGCCATGGAATGGGGAGCACGCAGGATTCCTTTCAAGGGTCTGCATTTGCTTTCCCAACCTCACCAATCGTCTCAGCCCCAAGAGTGTCCAGCCTTATGTCTTCTGCCGCTGGGGCTGTAGATGTGGTCAATCCTGGTTGCATGCCAGTCCCTGAACGCATTTTGGAAGAATTTCTCTCTGTTTTGCCCTGCTTGTTTCTTCTTTGTGTTGGAAATGTATCCTCAGAATGGGTCTGAGCTGATTTTCCCTGCTGGTTTTAGGCCGCTTTACACACCCTTGATGCACTTACACAGAGATATCAAGACTTAGCTTTTAAGATGCTTACTAGTCGGATAGATACTTGTGCGATGAACAGGGTCTGGTGAGTCCAGTTGATTGAGCAAGGAGTAGGTCGTGTCCATTCCATATTCGGTTTTCGGAAGGGTATCTGTGCTCATTTCAAACTCGAGTTTTATGCGTCACCGCACCTCACCTTTCCCCTGAAGCAGGCATAAGTGTGTTTTCTAAAAGCGTGACTCTGTTCTGTTTGGGGATTCCGTTCATGGGGAGCGATTTTTACATTCCCTCGATAAGTGATATCATAAGTTTCTTTTTTTGTGGGACTTATTTCACTGAGGATGATCGTACCTAAATCCACTCAGGATGCTGCTACCAGCCTCATGACGTGGATTTCATGGCTGAGTGACACTCCATTGGACCTACGTAGCACCACTTGTCCACTTGTCCACTTGTCTTTGTCCACTTGTCCACTCGTCTTTGTCCACTTGGCTCTTTCCTGGGATATGAAACGTGTACCGGAGTGGAGGTTCTTGTCAAGACAGCAGCCCTCAACTTTGGGGTCCCTGTGTCTGGTTGATTTTTTCATTTTCCCAAGGTCAACGCCCATGTGGGGAAGTGCCCTATGCTCTGTGGTTCTGTGTTTTACATGGTTTGGGAAAGAGGATACACTTGTGAAGATTGGCTGTTGGCCATTGACATCCCGCCCATCAGCTTAACAAGGCTCCCTTGACTCCGTGGGCTGTCCTGCCTTTCTGGTTTTTAGACTTTTTTCGCCTGGCCCTTTTCCCCCGGGGGGGGGCGAGAGATTTCTTTGTAGTGCTGATTTGCTCTCCCAGGTTGCTTGGTTGGCCAAAAAGGGCGTATGCGTTTTTTCCTGAATATATTCAGGAAAAAACGCATACGCCCTTTTTGGCCAACCGCATCATTGTCCACGTTCTGGCGCTTTTCATGTGCTATCGGGGCCATTCCGATGTACCCGTTGACATCCGTTTCCTGCAGTTCTGCCTTGCGTTCAGCGCCTCTTCGTAGCCTGACCTCAATATATTTTGGGGCGATAGTTATCGTTTAGAACTCTGCACGTTTGGGAAGTGCAGGGCCCCTGAGCTCCATTTCCCAAGTCGCTTTTTTGTGAGTGGGACGCAACACGGCTGGATGGCTTCACGCCCTATTGTCGATCCGCGGTTGCAGGCTGAACTGCTGGTGAATTCTTCTTCGTGATGGGAAATGAGAGTGACATGTGCCCGACCAAACACCTCCAGCGAGTCTCTCATTGGTTCCCCCTCTTGCAGTTCATCCTGCGGACAAATTGCAGACGGTACGAAAGAGGCATGGAAAGGCGCCGAGTCTCCAAGTGGGGAGATTGTTAGTAAGGGGGCCTGAATGGAGAACACGAGCACCAGGAGAGGAAAACTGAGGTGAGTTTCAGAAAGCTTTCCCGATCCCACGGTGTAGCATCCGCTGGGTTTCCAATGAGTGCTTTCGCTGTCGGAAGATTGCGTTGAACCTGGAGAGTTGGGAGCCATGGAATGGGGAGCACGCAGGATTCCTTTCAAGGGTCTGCATTTGCTTTCCCAACCTCACCAATCGTCTCAGCCCCAAGAGTGTCCAGCCTTATGTCTTCTGCCGCTGGGGCTGTAGATGTGGTCAATCCTGGTTGCATGCCAGTCCCTGAACGCATTTTGGAAGAATTTCTCTCTGTTTTGCCCTGCTTGTTTCTTCTTTGTGTTGGAAATGTATCCTCAGAATGGGTCTGAGCTGATTTTCCCTGCTGGTTTTAGGCCGCTTTACACACCCTTGATGCACTTACACAGAGATATCAAGACTTAGCTTTTAGGATGCTTACTAGTCGGATAGATACTTGTGCGATGAACTGGGTCTGGTGAGTCCAGTTGATTGAGCAAGGAGTAGGTCGTGTCCATTCCATATTCGGTTTTCGGAAGGGTATCTGTGCTCATTTCAAACTCGAGTTTTATGCGTCACCGCACCTCACCTTTCCCCTGAAGCAGGCATAAGTGTGTTTTCTAAAAGCGTGACTCTGTTCTGTTTGGGGATTCCGTTCATGGGGAGCGATTTTTACATTCCCTCGATAAGTGATATCATAAGTTTCTTTTTTTGTGGGACTTATTTCACTGAGGATGATCGTACCTAAATCCACTCAGGATGCTGCTACCAGCCTCATGACGTGGATTTCATGGCTAAGTGACACTCCATTGGACCTACGTAGCACCACTTGTCCACTTGTCCACTTGTCTTTGTCCACTTGTCCACTCGTCTTTGTCCACTTGGCTCTTTCCTGGGATATGAAACGTGTACCGGAGTGGAGGTTCTTGTCAAGACAGCAGCCCTCAACTTTGGGGTCCCGTTGTCTGGTTGATTTTTTCATTTTCCCAAGGTCAACGCCCATGTGGGGAAGTGCCCTATGCTCTGTGGTTCTGTGTTTTACATGGTTTGGGAAAGAGGATACACTTGTGAAGATTGGCTGTTGGCCATTGACATCCCGCCCATCAGCTTAACAAGGCTCCCTTGACTCCGTGGGCTGTCCTGCCTTTCTGGTTTTTAGACTTTTTTCGCCTGGCCCTTTTCCCCCGGGGGGGGGCGAGAGATTTCTTTGTAGTGCTGATTTGCTCTCCCAGGTTGCTTGGTTGGCCAAAAAGGGCGTATGCGTTTTTTCCTGAATATATTCAGGAAAAAACGCATACGCCCTTTTTGGCCAACCGCATCATTGTCCACGTTCTGGCGCTTTTCATGTGCTATCGGGGCCATTCCGATGTACCCGTTGACATCCGTTTCCTGCAGTTCTGCCTTGCGTTCAGCGCCTCTTCGTAGCCTGACCTCAATATATTTTGGGGCGATAGTTATCGTTTAGAACTCTGCAGGTTTGGGAAGTGCAGGGCCCCTGAGCTCCATTTCCCAAGTCGCTTTTTTGTGAGTGGGACGCAACACGGCTGGATGGCTTCACGCCCTATTGTCGATCCGCGGTGGCAGGCTGAACCGCTGGTGAATTCTTCTTCGTGATGGGAAATGAGAGTGACATGTGCCCGACCAAACACCTCCAGCGAGTCTCTCATTGGTTCCCCCTCTTGCAGTTCATCCTGCGGACAAATTGCAGACGGTACGAAAGAGGCATGGAAAGGCGCCGAGTCTCCAAGTGGGGAGATTGTTAGTAAGGGGGCCTGAATGGAGAACACGAGCACCAGGAGAGGAAAACTGAGGTGAGTTTCAGAAAGCTTTCCCGATCCCACGGTGTAGCATCCGCTGGGTTTCCAATGAGTGCTTTCGCTGTCGGAAGATTGCGTTGAACCTGGAGAGTTGGGAGCCATGGAATGGGGAGCACGCAGGATTCCTTTCAAGGGTCTGCATTTGCTTTCCCAACCTCACCAATCGTCTCAGCCCCAAGAGTGTCCAGCCTTATGTCTTCTGCCGCTGGGGCTGTAGATGTGGTCAATCCTGGTTGCATGCCAGTCCCTGAACGCATTTTGGAAGAATTTCTCTCTGTTTTGCCCTGCTTGTTTCTTCTTTGTGTTGGAAATGTATCCTCAGAATGGGTCTGAGCTGATTTTCCCTGCTGGTTTTAGGCCGCTTTACACACCCTTGATGCACTTACACAGAGATATCAAGACTTAGCTTTTAAGATGCTTACTAGTCGGATAGATACTTGTGCGATGAACAGGGTCTGGTGAGTCCAGTTGATTGAGCAAGGAGTAGGTCGTGTCCATTCCATATTCGGTTTTCGGAAGGGTATCTGTGCTCATTTCAAACTCGAGTTTTATGCGTCACCGCACCTCACCTTTCCCCTGAAGCAGGCATAAGTGTGTTTTCTAAAAGCGTGACTCTGTTCTGTTTGGGGATTCCGTTCATGGGGAGCGATTTTTACATTCCCTCGATAAGTGATATCATAAGTTTCTTTTTTTGTGGGACTTATTTCACTGAGGATGATCGTACCTAAATCCACTCAGGATGCTGCTACCAGCCTCATGACGTGGATTTCATGGCTGAGTGACACTCCATTGGACCTACGTAGCACCACTTGTCCACTTGTCCACTTGTCTTTGTCCACTTGTCCACTCGTCTTTGTCCACTTGGCTCTTTCCTGGGATATGAAACGTGTACCGGAGTGGAGGTTCTTGTCAAGACAGCAGCCCTCAACTTTGGGGTCCCTGTGTCTGGTTGATTTTTTCATTTTCCCAAGGTCAACGCCCATGTGTGGAAGTGCCCTATGCTCTGTGGTTCTGTGTTTTACATGGTTTGGGAAAGAGGATACACTTGTGAAGATTGGCTATTGGCCATTGACATCCCGCCCATCAGCTTAACAAGGCTCCCTTGACTCCGTGGGCTGTCCTGCCTTTCTGGTTTTTAGACTTTTTTCGCCTGGCCCTTTTGCCCCGGGGGGGGGGCGAGAGATTTCTTTGTAGTGCTGATTTGCTCTCCCAGGTTGCTTGGTTGGCCAAAAAGGGCGTATGCGTTTTTTCCTGAATATATTCAGGAAAAAACGCATACGCCCTTTTTGGCCAACCGCATCATTGTCCACGTTCTGGCGCTTTTCATGTGCTATCGGGGCCATTCCGATGTACCCGTTGACATCCGTTTCCTGCAGTTCTGCCTTGCGTTCAGCGCCTCTTCGTAGCCTCACCTCAATATATTTTGGGGCGATAGTTATCGTTTAGAACTCTGCAGGTTTGGGAAGTGCAGGGCCCCTGAGCTCCATTTCCCAAGTCGCTTTTTTGTGAGTGGGACGCAACACGGCTGGATGGCTTCACGCCCTATTGTCGATCCGCGGTGGCAGGCTGAACCGCTGGTGAATTCTTCTTCGTGATGGGAAATGAGAGTGACATGTGCCCGACCAAACACCTCCAGCGAGTCTCTCATTGGTTCCCCCTCTTGCAGTTCATCCTGCGGACAAATTGCAGACGGTACGAAAGAGGCATGGAAAGGCACCGAGTCTCCAAGTGGGGAGATTGTTAGTAAGGGGGCCTGAATGGAGAACACGAGCACCAGGAGAGGAAAACTGAGGTGAGTTTCAGAAAGCTTTCCCGATCCCACGGTGTAGCATCCGCTGGGTTTCCAATGAGTGCTTTCGCTGTCGGAAGATTGCGTTGAACCTGGAGAGTTGGGAGCCATGGAATGGGGAGCACGCAGGATTCCTTTCAAGGGTCTGCATTTGCTTTCCCAACCTCACCAATCGTCTCAGCCCCAAGAGTGTCCAGCCTTATGTCTTCTGCCGCTGGGGCTGTAGATGTGGTCAATCCTGGTTGCATGCCAGTCCCTGATCGCATTTTGGAAGAATTTCTCTCTGTTTTGCCCTGCTTGTTTCTTCTTTGTGTTGGAAATGTATCCTCAGAATGGGTCTGAGCTGATTTTCCCTGCTGGTTTTAGGCCGCTTTACACACCCTTGATGCACTTACACAGAGATATCAAGACTTAGCTTTTAAGATGCTTACTAGTCGGATAGATACTTGTGCGATGAACAGGGTCTGGTGAGTCCAGTTGATTGAGCAAGGAGTAGGTCGTGTCCATTCCATATTCGGTTTTCGGAAGGGTATCTGTGCTCATTTCAAACTCGAGTTTTATGCGTCACCGCACCTCACCTTTCCCCTGAAGCAGGCATAAGTGTGTTTTCTAAAAGCGTGACTCTGTTCTGTTTGGGGATTCCGTTCATGGGGAGCGATTTTTACATTCCCTCGATAAGTGATATCATAAGTTTCTTTTTTTGTGGGACTTATTTCACTGAGGATGATCGTACCTAAATCCACTCAGGATGCTGCTACCAGCCTCATGACGTGGATTTCATGGCTGAGTGACACTCCATTGGACCTACGTAGCACCACTTGTCCACTTGTCCACTTGTCTTTGTCCACTTGTCCACTCGTCTTTGTCCACTTGGCTCTTTCCTGGGATATGAAACGTGTACCGGAGTGGAGGTTCTTGTCAAGACAGCAGCCCTCAACTTTGGGGTCCCTGTGTCTGGTTGATTTTTTCATTTTCCCAAGGTCAACGCCCATGTGTGGAAGTGTCCTATGCTCTGTGGTTCTGTGTTTTACATGGTTTGGGAAAGAGGATACACTTGTGAAGATTGGCTGTTGGCCATTGACATCCCGCCCATCAGCTTAACAAGGCTCCCTTGACTCCGTGGGCTGTCCTGCCTTTCTGGTTTTTAGACTTTTTTCGCCTGTCCCTTTTGCCCCGGGGGGGGGGGGCGAGAGATTTCTTTGTAGTGCTGATTTGCTCTCCCAGGTTGCTTGGTTGGCCAAAAAGGGCGTATGCGTTTTTTCCTGAATATATTCAGGAAAAAACGCATACGCCCTTTTTGGCCAACCGCATCATTGTCCACGTTCTGGCGCTTTTCATGTGCTATCGGGGCCATTCCGATGTACCCGTTGACATCCGTTTCCTGCAGTTCTGCCTTGCGTTCAGCGCCTCTTCGTAGCCTGACCTCAATATATTTTGGGGCGGTAGTTATCGTTTAGAACTCTGCAGGTTTGGGAAGTGCAGGGCCCCTGAGCTCCATTTCCCAAGTCGCTTTTTTGTGAGTGGGACGCAACACGGCTGGATGGCTTCACGCCCTATTGTCGATCCGCGGTGGCAGGCTGAACCGCTGGTGAATTCTTCTTCGTGATGGGAAATGAGAGTGACATGTGCCCGACCAAACACCTCCAGCGAGTCTCTCATTGGTTCCCCCTCTTGCAGTTCATCCTGCGGACAAATTGCAGACGGTACGAAAGAGGCATGGAAAGGCGCCGAGTCTCCAAGTGGGGAGATTGTTAGTAAGGGGGCCTGAATGGAGAACACGAGCACCAGGAGAGGAAAACTGAGGTGAGTTTCAGAAAGCTTTCCCGATCCCACGGTGTAGCATCCGCTGGGTTTCCAATGAGTGCTTTCGCTGTCGGAAGATTGCGTTGAACCTGGAGAGTTGGGAGCCATGGAATGGGGAGCACGCAGGATTCCTTTCAAGGGTCTGCATTTGCTTTCCCAACCTCACCAATCGTCTCAGCCCCAAGAGTGTCCAGCCTTCTGTCTTCTGCCGCTGGGGCTGTAGATGTGGTCAATCCTGGTTGCATGCCAGTCCCTGAACGCATTTTGGAAGAATTTCTCTCTGTTTTGCCCTGCTTGTTTCTTCTTTGTGTTGGAAATGTATCCTCAGAATGGGTCTGAGCTGATTTTCCCTGCTGGTTTTAGGCCGCTTTACACACCCTTGATGCACTTACACAGAGATATCAAGACTTAGCTTTTAAGATGCTTACTAGTCGGATAGATACTTGTGCGATGAACAGGGTCTGGTGAGTCCAGTTGATTGAGCAAGGAGTAGGTCGTGTCCATTCCATATTCGGTTTTCGGAAGGGTATCTGTGCTCATTTCAAACTCGAGTTTTATGCGTCACCGCACCTCACCTTTCCCCTGAAGCAGGCATAAGTGTGTTTTCTAAAAGCGTGACTCTGTTCTGTTTGGGGATTCAGTGCATGGGGAGCGATTTTTACATTCTCTCGATAAGTGATATCATAAGTTTCTTTTTTTGTGGGACTTATTTCACTGAGGATGATCGTACCTAAATCCACTCAGGATGCTGCTACCAGCCTCATGACGTGGATTTCATGGCTGAGTGACACTCCATTGGACCTACGTAGCACCACTTGTCCACTTGTCCACTTGTCTTTGTCCACTTGTCCACTCGTCTTTGTCCACTTGGCTCTTTCCTGGGATATGAAACGTGTACCGGAGTGGAGGTTCTTGTCAAGACAGCAGCCCTCAACTTTGGGGTCCCTGTGTCTGGTTGATTTTTTCATTTTCCCAAGGTCAACGCCCATGTGTGGAAGTGCCCTATGCTCTGTGGTTCTGTGTTTTACATGGTTTGGGAAAGAGGATACACTTGTGAAGATTGGCTATTGGCCATTGACATCCCGCCCATCAGCTTAACAAGGCTCCCTTGACTCCGTGGGCTGTCCTGCCTTTCTGGTTTTTAGACTTTTTTCGCCTGGCCCTTTTGCCCCCGGGGGGGGGGGGGCGAGAGATTTCTTTGTAGTGCTGATTTGCTCTCCCAGGTTGCTTGGTTGGCCAAAAAGGGCGTATGCGTTTTTTCCTGAATATATTCAGGAAAAAACGCATACGCCCTTTTTGGCCAACCGCATCATTGTGCACGTTCTGGCGCTTTTCATGTGCTATCGGGGCCATTCCGATGTACCCGTTGACATCCGTTTCCTGCAGTTCTGCCTTGCGTTCAGCGCCTCTTCGTAGCCTGACCTCAATATATTTTGGGGCGATAGTTATCGTTTAGAACTCTGCAGGTTTGGGAAGTGCAGGGCCCCTGAGCTCCATTTCCCAAGTCGCTTTTTTGTGAGTGGGACGCAACACGGCTGGATGGCTTCACGCCCTATTGTCGATCCGCGGTGGCAGGCTGAACCGCTGGTGAATTCTTCTTCGTGATGGGAAATGAGAGTGACATGTGCCCGACCAAACACCTCCAGCGAGTCTCTCATTGGTTCCCCCTCTTGCAGTTCATCCTGCGGACAAATTGCAGACGGTACGAAAGAGGCATGGAAAGGCGCCGAGTCTCCAAGTGGGGAGATTGTTAGTAAGGGGGCCTGAATGGAGAACACGAGCACCAGGAGAGGAAAACTGAGGTGAGTTTCAGAAAGCTTTCCCGATCCCACGGTGTAGCATCCGCTGGGTTTCCAATGAGTGCTTTCGCTGTCGGAAGATTGCGTTGAACCTGGAGAGTTGGGAGCCATGGAATGGGGAGCACGCAGGATTCCTTTCAAGGGTCTGCATTTGCTTTCCCAACCTCACCAATCGTCTCAGCCCCAAGAGTGTCCAGCCTTATGTCTTCTGCCGCTGGGGCTGTAGATGTGGTCAATCCTGGTTGCATGCCAGTCCCTGAACGCATTTTGGAAGAATTTCTCTCTGTTTTGCCCTGCTTGTTTCTTCTTTGTGTTGGAAATGTATCCTCAGAATGGGTCTGAGCTGATTTTCCCTGCTGGTTTTAGGCCGCTTTACACACCCTTGATGCACTTACACAGAGATATCAAGACTTAGCTTTTAAGATGCTTACTAGTCGGATAGATACTTGTGCGATGAACAGGGTCTGGTGAGTCCAGTTGATTGAGCAAGGAGTAGGTCGTGTCCATTCCATATTCGGTTTTCGGAAGGGTATCTGTGCTCATTTCAAACTCGAGTTTTATGCGTCACCGCACCTCACCTTTCCCCTGAAGCAGGCATAAGTGTGTTTTGTAAAAGCGTGACTCTGTTCTGTTTGGGGATTCCGTGCATGGGGAGCGATTTTTACATTCCCTCGATAAGTGATATCATAAGTTTCTTTTTTTGTGGGACTTATTTCACTGAGGATGATCGTACCTAAATCCACTCAGGATGCTGCTACCAGCCTCATGACGTGGATTTCATGGCTGAGTGACACTCCATTGGACCTACGTAGCACCACTTGTCCACTTGTCCACTTGTCTTTGTCCACTTGTCCACTCGTCTTTGTCCACTTGGCTCTTTCCTGGGATATGAAACGTGTACCGGAGTGGAGGTTCTTGTCAAGACAGCAGCCCTCAACTTTGGGGTCCCTGTGTCTGGTTGATTTTTTCATTTTCCCAAGGTCAACGCCCATGTGTGGAAGTGCCCTATGCTCTGTGGTTCTGTGTTTTACATGGTTTGGGAAAGAGGATACACTTGTGAAGATTGGCTGTTGGCCATTGACATCCCGCCCATCAGCTTAACAAGGCTCCCTTGACTCCGTGGGCTGTCCTGCCTTTCTGGTTTTTAGACTTTTTTCGCCTGGCCCTTTTGCCCCCGGGGGGGGGCGAGAGATTTCTTTGTAGTGCTGATTTGCTCTCCCAGGTTGCTTGGTTGGCCAAAAAGGGCGTATGCGTTTTTTCCTGAATATATTCAGGAAAAAACGCATACGCCCTTTTTGGCCAACCGCATCATTGTGCACGTTCTGGCGCTTTTCATGTGCTATCGGGGCCATTCCGATGTACCCGTTGACATCCGTTTCCTGCAGTTCTGCCTTGCGTTCAGCGCCTCTTCGTAGCCTGACCTCAATATATTTTCGGGCGATAGTTATCGTTTAGAACTCTGCAGGTTTGGGAAGTGCAGGGCCCCTGAGCTCCATTTCCCAAGTCGCTTTTTTGTGAGTGGGACGCAACACGGCTGGATGGCTTCACGCCCTATTGTCGATCCGCGGTTGCAGGCTGAACCGCTGGTGAATTCTTCTTCGTGATGGGAAATGAGAGTGACATGTGCCCGACCAAACACCTCCAGCGAGTCTCTCATTGGTTCCCCCTCTTGCAGTTCATCCTGCGGACAAATTGCAGACGGTACGAAAGAGGCATGGAAAGGCGCCGAGTCTCCAAGTGGGGAGATTGTTAGTAAGGGGGCCTGAATGGAGAACACGAGCACCAGGAGAGGAAAACTGAGGTGAGTTTCAGAAAGCTTTCCCGATCCCACGGTGTAGCATCCGCTGGGTTTCCAATGAGTGCTTTCGCTGTCGGAAGATTGCGTTGAACCTGGAGAGTTGGGAGCCATGGAATGGGGAGCACGCAGGATTCCTTTCAAGGGTCTGCATTTGCTTTCCCAACCTCACCAATCGTCTCAGCCCCAAGAGTGTCCAGCCTTATGTCTTCTGCCGCTGGGGCTGTAGATGTGGTCAATCCTGGTTGCATGCCAGTCCCTGAACGCATTTTGGAAGAATTTCTCTCTGTTTTGCCCTGCTTGTTTCTTCTTTGTGTTGGAAATGTATCCTCAGAATGGGTCTGAGCTGATTTTCCCTGCTGGTTTTAGGCCGCTTTACACACCCTTGATGCACTTACACAGAGATATCAAGACTTAGCTTTTAAGATGCTTACTAGTCGGATAGATACTTGTGCGATGAACAGGGTCTGGTGAGTCCAGTTGATTGAGCAAGGAGTAGGTCGTGTCCATTCCATATTCGGTTTTCGGAAGGGTATCTGTGCTCATTTCAAACTCGAGTTTTATGCGTCACCGCACCTCACCTTTCCCCTGAAGCAGGCATAAGTGTGTTTTCTAAAAGCGTGACTCTGTTCTGTTTGGGGATTCCGTTCATGGGGAGCGATTTTTACATTCCCTCGATAAGTGATATCATAAGTTTCTTTTTTTGTGGGACTTATTTCACTGAGGATGATCGTACCTAAATCCACTCAGGATGCTGCTACCAGCCTCATGACGTGGATTTCATGGCTGAGTGACACTCCATTGGACCTACGTAGCACCACTTGTCCACTTGTCCACTTGTCTTTGTCCACTTGTCCACTCGTCTTTGTCCACTTGGCTCTTTCCTGGGATATGAAACGTGTACCGGAGTGGAGGTTCTTGTCAAGACAGCAGCCCTCAACTTTGGGGTCCCTGTGTCTGGTTGATTTTTTCATTTTCCCAAGGTCAACGCCCATGTGTGGAAGTGCCCTATGCTCTGTGGTTCTGTGTTTTACATGGTTTGGGAAAGAGGATACACTTGTGAAGATTGGCTGTTGGCCATTGACATCCCGCCCATCAGCTTAACAAGGCTCCCTTGACTCCGTGGGCTGTCCTGCCTTTCTGGTTTTTAGACTTTTTTCGCCTGGCCCTTTTGCCCCGGGGGGGGGGGCGAGAGATTTCTTTGTAGTGCTGATTTGCTCTCCCAGGTTGCTTGGTTGGCCAAAAAGGGCGTATGCGTTTTTTCCTGAATATATTCAGGAAAAAACGCATACGCCCTTTTTGGCCAACCGCATCATTGTCCACGTTCTGGCGCTTTTCATGTGCTATCGGGGCCATTCCGATGTACCCGTTGACATCCGTTTCCTGCAGTTCTGCCTTGCGTTCAGCGCCTCTTCGTAGCCTGACCTCAATATATTTTGGGGCGATAGTTATCGTTTAGAACTCTGCAGGTTTGGGAAGTGCAGTGCCCCTGAGCTCCATTTCCCAAGTCGCTTTTTTGTGAGTGGGACGCAACACGGCTGGATGGCTTCACGCCCTATTGTCGATCCGGGGTGGCAGGCTGAACCGCTGGTGAATTCTTCTTCGTGATGGGAAATGAGAGTGACATGTGCCCGACCAAACACCTCCAGCGAGTCTCTCATTGGTTCCCCCTCTTGCAGTTCATCCTGCGGACAAATTGCAGACGGTACGAAAGAGGCATGGAAAGGCGCCGAGTCTCCAAGTGGGGAGATTGTTAGTAAGGGGGCCTGAATGGAGAACACGAGCACCAGGAGAGGAAAACTGAGGTGAGTTTCAGAAAGCTTTCCCGATCCCACGGTGTAGCATCCGCTGGGTTTCCAATGAGTGCTTTCGCTGTCGGAAGATTGCGTTGAACCTGGAGAGTTGGGAGCCATGGAATGGGGAGCACGCAGGATTCCTTTCAAGGGTCTGCATTTGCTTTCCCAACCTCACCAATCGTCTCAGCCCCAAGAGTGTCCAGCCTTATGTCTTCTGCCGCTGGGGCTGTAGATGTGGTCAATCCTGGTTGCATGCCAGTCCCTGAACGCATTTTGGAAGAATTTCTCTCTGTTTTGCCCTGCTTGTTTCTTCTTTGTGTTGGAAATGTATCCTCAGAATGGGTCTGAGCTGATTTTCCCTGCTGGTTTTAGGCCGCTTTACACACCCTTGATGCACTTACACAGAGATATCAAGACTTAGCTTTTAGGATGCTTACTAGTCGGATAGATACTTGTGCGATGAACAGGGTCTGGTGAGTCCAGTTGATTGAGCAAGGAGTAGGTCGTGTCCATTCCATATTCGGTTTTCGGAAGGGTATCTGTGCTCATTTCAAACTCGAGTTTTATGCGTCACCGCACCTCACCTTTCCCCTGAAGCAGGCATAAGTGTGTTTTCTAAAAGCGTGACTCTGTTCTGTTTGGGGATTCCGTTCATGGGGAGCGATTTTTACATTCCCTCGATAAGTGATATCATAAGTTTCTTTTTTTGTGGGACTTATTTCACTGAGGATGATCGTACCTAAATCCACTCAGGATGCTGCTACCAGCCTCATGACGTGGATTTCATGGCTGAGTGACACTCCATTGGACCTACGTAGCACCACTTGTCCACTTGTCCACTTGTCTTTGTCCACTTGTCCACTCGTCTTTGTCCACTTGGCTCTTTCCTGGGATATGAAACGTGTACCGGAGTGGAGGTTCTTGTCAAGACAGCAGCCCTCAACTTTGGGGTCCCTGTGTCTGGTTGATTTTTTCATTTTCCCAAGGTCAACGCCCATGTGTGGAAGTGCCCTATGCTCTGTGGTTCTGTGTTTTACATGGTTTGGGAAAGAGGATACACTTGTGAAGATTGGCTGTTGGCCATTGACATCCCGCCCATCAGCTTAACAAGGCTCCCTTGACTCCGTGGGCTGTCCTGCCTTTCTGGTTTTTAGACTTTTTTCGCCTGGCCCTTTTGCCCCGGGTGGGGGGGGGGCGAGAGATTTCTTTGTAGTGCTGATTTGCTCTCCCAGGTTGCTTGGTTGGCCAAAAAGGGCGTATGCGTTTTTTCCTGAATATATTCAGGAAAAAACGCATACGCCCTTTTTGGCCAACCGCATCATTGTCCACGTTCTGGCGCTTTTCATGTGCTATCGGGGCCATTCCGATGTACCCGTTGACATCCGTTTCCTGCAGTTCTGCCTTGCGTTCAGCGCCTCTTCGTAGCCTGACCTCAATATATTTTGGGGCGATAGTTATCGTTTAGAACTCTGCAGGTTTGGGAAGTGCAGGGCCCCTGAGCTCCATTTCCCAAGTCGCTTTTTTGTGAGTGGGACGCAACACGGCTGGATGGCTTCACGCCCTATTGTCGATCCGCGGTGGCAGGCTGAACCGCTGGTGAATTCTTCTTCGTGATGGGAAATGAGAGTGACATGTGCCCGACCAAACACCTCCAGCGAGTCTCTCATTGGTTCCCCCTCTTGCAGTTCATCCTGCGGACAAATTGCAGACGGTACGAAAGAGGCATGGAAAGGCGCCGAGTCTCCAAGTGGGGAGATTGTTAGTAAGGGGGCCTGAATGGAGAACACGAGCACCAGGAGAGGAAAACTGAGGTGAGTTTCAGAAAGCTTTCCCGATCCCACGGTGTAGCATCCGCTGGGTTTCCAATGAGTGCTTTCGCTGTCGGAAGATTGCGTTGAACCTGGAGAGTTGGGAGCCATGGAATGGGGAGCACGCAGGATTCCTTTCAAGGGTCTGCATTTGCTTTCCCAACCTCACCAATCGTCTCAGCCCCAAGAGTGTCCAGCCTTATGTCTTCTGCCGCTGGGGCTGTAGATGTGGTCAATCCTGGTTGCATGCCAGTCCCTGAACGCATTTTGGAAGAATTTCTCTCTGTTTTGCCCTGCTTGTTTCTTCTTTGTGTTGGAAATGTATCCTCAGAATGGGTCTGAGCTGATTTTCCCTGCTGGTTTTAGGCCGCTTTACACACCCTTGATGCACTTACACAGAGATATCAAGACTTAACTTTTAAGATGCTTACTAGTCGGATAGATACTTGTGCGATGAACAGGGTCTGGTGAGTCCAGTTGATTGAGCAAGGAGTAGGTCGTGTCCATTCCATATTCGGTTTTCGGAAGGGTATCTGTGCTCATTTCAAACTCGAGTTTTATGCGTCACCGCACCTCACCTTTCCCCTGAAGCAGGCATAAGTGTGTTTTCTAAAAGCGTGACTCTGTTCTGTTTGGGGATTCCGTTCATGGGGAGCGATTTTTACATTCCCTCGATAAGTGATATCATAAGTTTCTTTTTTTGTGGGACTTATTTCACTGAGGATGATCGTACCTAAATCCACTCAGGATGCTGCTACCAGCCTCATGACGTGGATTTCATGGCTGAGTGACACTCCATTGGACCTACGTAGCACCACTTGTCCACTTGTCCACTTGTCTTTGTCCACTTGTCCACTCGTCTTTGTCCACTTGGCTCTTTCCTGGGATATGAAACGTGTACCGGAGTGGAGGTTCTTGTCAAGACAGCAGCCCTCAACTTTGGGGTCCCTGTGTCTGGTTGATTTTTTCATTTTCCCAAGGTCAACGCCCATGTGTGGAAGTGCCCTATGCTCTGTGGTTCTGTGTTTTACATGGTTTGGGAAAGAGGATACACTTGTGAAGATTGGCTGTTGGCCATTGACATCCCGCCCATCAGCTTAACAAGGCTCCCTTGACTCCGTGGGCTGTCCTGCCTTTCTGGTTTTTAGACTTTTTTCGCCTGGCCCTTTTGCCCCGGGGGGGGGGGCGAGAGATTTCTTTGTAGTGCTGATTTGCTCTCCCAGGTTGCTTGGTTGGCCAAAAAGGGCGTATGCGTTTTTTCCTGAATATATTCAGGAAAAAACGCATACGCCCTTTTTGGCCAACCGCATCATTGTCCACGTTCTGGCGCTTTTCATGTGCTATCGGGGCCATTCCGATGTACCCGTTGACATCCGTTTCCTGCAGTTCTGCCTTGCGTTCAGCGCCTCTTCGTAGCCTGACCTCAATATATTTTGGGGCGATAGTTATCGTTTAGAACTCTGCAGGTTTGGGAAGTGCAGGGCCCCTGAGCTCCATTTCCCAAGTCGCTTTTTTGTGAGTGGGACGCAACACGGCTGGATGGCTTCACGCCCTATTGTCGATCCGCGGTTGCAGGCTGAACCGCTGGTGAATTCTTCTTCGTGATGGGAAATGAGAGTGACATGTGCCCGACCAAACACCTCCAGCGAGTCTCTCATTGGTTCCCCCTCTTGCAGTTCATCCTGCGGACAAATTGCAGACGGTACGAAAGAGGCATGGAAAGGCGCCGAGTCTCCAAGTGGGGAGATTGTTAGTAAGGGGGCCTGAATGGAGAACACGAGCACCAGGAGAGGAAAACTGAGGTGAGTTTCAGAAAGCTTTCCCGATCCCACGGTGTAGCATCCGCTGGGTTTCCAATGAGTGCTTTCGCTGTCGGAAGATTGCGTTGAACCTGGAGAGTTGGGAGCCATGGAATGGGGAGCACGCAGGATTCCTTTCAAGGGTCTGCATTTGCTTTCCCAACCTCACCAATCGTCTCAGCCCCAAGAGTGTCCAGCCTTATGTCTTCTGCCGCTGGGGCTGTAGATGTGGTCAATCCTGGTTGCATGCCAGTCCCTGAACGCATTTTGGAAGAATTTCTCTCTGTTTTGCCCTGCTTGTTTCTTCTTTGTGTTGGAAATGTATCCTCAGAATGGGTCTGAGCTGATTTTCCCTGCTGGTTTTAGGCCGCTTTACACACCCTTGATGCACTTACACAGAGATATCAAGACTTAGCTTTTAAGATGCTTACTAGTCGGATAGATACTTGTGCGATGAACAGGGTCTGGTGAGTCCAGTTGATTGAGCAAGGAGTAGGTCGTGTCCATTCCATATTCGGTTTTCGGAAGGGTATCTGTGCTCATTTCAAACTCGAGTTTTATGCGTCACCGCACCTCACCTTTCCCCTGAAGCAGGCATAAGTGTGTTTTCTAAAAGCGTGACGCTGTTCTGTTTGGGGATTCAGTGCATGGGGAGCGATTTTTACATTCCCTCGATAAGTGATATCATAAGTTTCTTTTTTTGTGGGACTTATTTCACTGAGGATGATCGTACCTAAATCCACTCAGGATGCTGCTACCAGCCTCATGACGTGGATTTCATGGCTGAGTGACACTCCATTGGACCTACGTAGCACCACTTGTCCACTTGTCCACTTGTCTTTGTCCACTTGTCCACTCGTCTTTGTCCACTTGGCTCTTTCCTGGGATATGAAACGTGTACCGGAGTGGAGGTTCTTGTCAAGACAGCAGCTCTCAACTTTGGGGTCCCTGTGTCTGGTTGATTTTTTCATTTTCCCAAGGTCAACGCCCATGTGGGGAAGTGCCCTATGCTCTGTGGTTCTGTGTTTTACATGGTTTGGGAAAGAGGATACACTTGTGAAGATTGGCTGTTGGCCATTGACATCCCGCCCATCAGCTTAACAAGGCTCCCTTGACTCCGTGGGCTGTCCTGCCTTTCTGGTTTTTAGACTTTTTTCGCCTGGCCCTTTTGCCCCGGGTGGGGGGGGGGGCGAGAGATTTCTTTGTAGTGCTGATTTGCTCTCCCAGGTTGCTTGGTTGGCCAAAAAGGGCGTATGCGTTTTTTCCTGAATATATTCAGGAAAAAACGCATACGCCCTTTTTGGCCAACCGCATCATTGTCCACGTTCTGGCGCTTTTCATGTGCTATCGGGGCCATTCCGATGTACCCGTTGACATCCGTTTCCTGCAGTTCTGCCTTGCGTTCAGCGCCTCTTCGTAGCCTGACCTCAATATATTTTGGGGCGATAGTTATCGTTTAGAACTCTGCAGGTTTGGGAAGTGCAGGGCCCCTGAGCTCCATTTCCCAAGTCGCTTTTTTGTGAGTGGGACGCAACACGGCTGGATGGCTTCACGCCCTATTGTCGATCCGCGGTGGCAGGCTGAACCGCTGGTGAATTCTTCTTCGTGATGGGAAATGAGAGTGACATGTGCCCGACCAAACACCTCCAGCGAGTCTCTCATTGGTTCCCCCTCTTGCAGTTCATCCTGCGGACAAATTGCAGACGGTACGAAAGAGGCATGGAAAGGCGCCGAGTCTCCAAGTGGGGAGATTGTTAGTAAGGGGGCCTGAATGGAGAACACGAGCACCAGGAGAGGAAAACTGAGGTGAGTTTCAGAAAGCTTTCCCGATCCCACGGTGTAGCATCCGCTGGGTTTCCAATGAGTGCTTTCGCTGTCGGAAGATTGCGTTGAACCTGGAGAGTTGGGAGCCATGGAATGGGGAGCACGCAGGATTCCTTTCAAGGGTCTGCATTTGCTTTCCCAACCTCACCAATCGTCTCAGCCCCAAGAGTGTCCAGCCTTATGTCTTCTGCCGCTGGGGCTGTAGATGTGGTCAATCCTGGTTGCATGCCAGTCCCTGAACGCATTTTGGAAGAATTTCTCTCTGTTTTGCCCTGCTTGTTTCTTCTTTGTGTTGGAAATGTATCCTCAGAATGGGTCTGAGCTGATTTTCCCTGCTGGTTTTAGGCCGCTTTACACACCCTTGATGCACTTACACAGAGATATCAAGACTTAACTTTTAAGATGCTTACTAGTCGGATAGATACTTGTGCGATGAACAGGGTCTGGTGAGTCCAGTTGATTGAGCAAGGAGTAGGTCGTGTCCATTCCATATTCGGTTTTCGGAAGGGTATCTGTGCTCATTTCAAACTCGAGTTTTATGCGTCACCGCACCTCACCTTTCCCCTGAAGCAGGCATAAGTGTGTTTTCTAAAAGCGTGACTCTGTTCTGTTTGGGGATTCCGTTCATGGGGAGCGATTTTTACATTCCCTCGATAAGTGATATCATAAGTTTCTTTTTTTGTGGGACTTATTTCACTGAGGATGATCGTACCTAAATCCACTCAGGATGCTGCTACCAGCCTCATGACGTGGATTTCATGGCTGAGTGACACTCCATTGGACCTACGTAGCTCCACTTGTCCACTTGTCCACTTGTCTTTGTCCACTTGTCCACTCGTCTTTGTCCACTTGGCTCTTTCCTGGGATATGAAACGTGTACCGGAGTGGAGGTTCTTGTCAAGACAGCAGCCCTCAACTTTGGGGTCCCTGTGTCTGGTTGATTTTTTCATTTTCCCAAGGTCAACGCCCATGTGTGGAAGTGCCCTATGCTCTGTGGTTCTGTGTTTTACATGGTTTGGGAAAGAGGATACACTTGTGAAGATTGGCTGTTGGCCATTGACATCCCGCCCATCAGCTTAACAAGGCTCCCTTGACTCCGTGGGCTGTCCTGCCTTTCTGGTTTTTAGACTTTTTTCGCCTGGCCCTTTTGCCCCGGGGGGGGGGGCGAGAGATTTCTTTGTAGTGCTGATTTGCTCTCCCAGGTTGCTTGGTTGGCCAAAAAGGGCGTATGCGTTTTTTCCTGAATATATTCAGGAAAAAACGCATACGCCCTTTTTGGCCAACCGCATCATTGTCCACGTTCTGGCGCTTTTCATGTGCTATCGGGGCCATTCCGATGTACCCGTTGACATCCGTTTCCTGCAGTTCTGCCTTGCGTTCAGCGCCTCTTCGTAGCCTGACCTCAATATATTTTGGGGCGATAGTTATCGTTTAGAACTCTGCAGGTTTGGGAAGTGCAGGGCCCCTGAGCTCCATTTCCCAAGTCGCTTTTTTGTGAGTGGGACGCAACACGGCTGGATGGCTTCACGCCCTATTGTCGATCCGCGGTTGCAGGCTGAACCGCTGGTGAATTCTTCTTCGTGATGGGAAATGAGAGTGACATGTGCCCGACCAAACACCTCCAGCGAGTCTCTCATTGGTTCCCCCTCTTGCAGTTCATCCTGCGGACAAATTGCAGACGGTACGAAAGAGGCATGGAAAGGCGCCGAGTCTCCAAGTGGGGAGATTGTTAGTAAGGGGGCCTGAATGGAGAACACGAGCACCAGGAGAGGAAAACTGAGGTGAGTTTCAGAAAGCTTTCCCGATCCCACGGTGTAGCATCCGCTGGGTTTCCAATGAGTGCTTTCGCTGTCGGAAGATTGCGTTGAACCTGGAGAGTTGGGAGCCATGGAATGGGGAGCACGCAGGATTCCTTTCAAGGGTCTGCATTTGCTTTCCCAACCTCACCAATCGTCTCAGCCCCAAGAGTGTCCAGCCTTATGTCTTCTGCCGCTGGGGCTGTAGATGTGGTCAATCCTGGTTGCATGCCAGTCCCTGAACGCATTTTGGAAGAATTTCTCTCTGTTTTGCCCTGCTTGTTTCTTCTTTGTGTTGGAAATGTATCCTCAGAATGGGTCTGAGCTGATTTTCCCTGCTGGTTTTAGGCCGCTTTACACACCCTTGATGCACTTACAAAGAGATATCAAGACTTAGCTTTTAAGATGCTTACTAGTCGGATAGATACTTGTGCGATGAACAGGGTCTGGTGAGTCCAGTTGATTGAGCAAGGAGTAGGTCGTGTCCATTCCATATTCGGTTTTCGGAAGGGTATCTGTGCTCATTTCAAACTCGAGTTTTATGCGTCACCGCACCTCACCTTTCCCCTGAAGCAGGCATAAGTGTGTTTTCTAAAAGCGTGACGCTGTTCTGTTTGGGGATTCAGTGCATGGGGAGCGATTTTTACATTCCCTCGATAAGTGATATCATAAGTTTCTTTTTTTGTGGGACTTATTTCACTGAGGATGATCGTACCTAAATCCACTCAGGATGCTGCTACCAGCCTCATGACGTGGATTTCATGGCTGAGTGACACTCCATTGGACCTACGTAGCACCACTTGTCCACTTGTCCACTTGTCTTTGTCCACTTGTCCACTCGTCTTTGTCCACTTGGCTCTTTCCTGGGATATGAAACGTGTACCGGAGTGGAGGTTCTTGTCAAGACAGCAGCCCTCAACTTTGGGGTCCCTGTGTCTGGTTGATTTTTTCATTTTCCCAAGGTCAACGCCCATGTGGGGAAGTGCCCTATGCTCTGTGGTTCTGTGTTTTACATGGTTTGGGAAAGAGGATACACTTGTGAAGATTGGCTGTTGGCCATTGACATCCCGCCCATCAGCTTAACAAGGCTCCCTTGACTCCGTGGGCTGTCCTGCCTTTCTGGTTTTTAGACTTTTTTCGCCTGGCCCTTTTGCCCCGGGTGGGGGGGGGGCGAGAGATTTCTTTGTAGTGCTGATTTGCTCTCCCAGGTTGCTTGGTTGGCCAAAAAGGGCGTATGCGTTTTTTCCTGAATATATTCAGGAAAAAACGCATACGCCCTTTTTGGCCAACCGCATCATTGTCCACGTTCTGGCGCTTTTCATGTGCTATCGGGGCCATTCCGATGTACCCGTTGACATCCGTTTCCTGCAGTTCTGCCTTGCGTTCAGCGCCTCTTCGTAGCCTGACCTCAATATATTTTGGGGCGATAGTTATCGTTTAGAACTCTGCAGGTTTGGGAAGTGCAGGGCCCCTGAGCTCCATTTCCCAAGTCGCTTTTTTGTGAGTGGGACGCAACACGGCTGGATGGCTTCACGCCCTATTGTCGATCCGCGGTTGCAGGCTGAACCGCTGGTGAATTCTTCTTCGTGATGGGAAATGAGAGTGACATGTGCCCGACCAAACACCTCCAGCGAGTCTCTCATTGGTTCCCCCTCTTGCAGTTCATCCTGCGGACAAATTGCAGACGGTACGAAAGAGGCATGGAAAGGCGCCGAGTCTCCAAGTGGGGAGATTGTTAGTAAGGGGGCCTGAATGGAGAACACGAGCACCAGGAGAGGAAAACTGAGGTGAGTTTCAGAAAGCTTTCCCGATCCCACGGTGTAGCATCCGCTGGGTTTCCAATGAGTGCTTTCGCTGTCGGAAGATTGCGTTGAACCTGGAGAGTTGGGAGCCATGGAATGGGGAGCACGCAGGATTCCTTTCAAGGGTCTGCATTTGCTTTCCCAACCTCACCAATCGTCTCAGCCCCAAGAGTGTCCAGCCTTATGTCTTCTGCCGCTGGGGCTGTAGATGTGGTCAATCCTGGTTGCATGCCATTCCCTGAACGCATTTTGGAAGAATTTCTCTCTGTTTTGCCCTGCTTGTTTCTTCTTTGTGTTGGAAATGTATCCTCAGAATGGGTCTGAGCTGATTTTCCCTGCTGGTTTTAGGCCGCTTTACACACCCTTGATGCACTTACACAGAGATATCAAGACTTAGCTTTTAAGATGCTTACTAGTCGGATAGATACTTGTGCGATGAACAGGGTCTGGTGAGTCCAGTTGATTGAGCAAGGAGTAGGTCGTGTCCATTCCATATTCGGTTTTCGGAAGGGTATCTGTGCTCATTTCAAACTCGAGTTTTATGCGTCACCGCACCTCACCTTTCCCCTGAAGCAGGCATAAGTGTGTTTTCTAAAAGCGTGACTCTGTTCTGTTTGGGGATTCCGTTCATGGGGAGCGATTTTTACATTCCCTCCATAAGTGATATCATAAGTTTCTTTTTTTGTGGGACTTATTTCACTGAGGATGATCGTACCTAAATCCACTCAGGATGCTGCTACCAGCCTCATGACGTGGATTTCATGGCTGAGTGACACTCCATTGGACCTACGTAGCACCACTTGTCCACTTGTCCACTTGTCTTTGTCCACTTGTCCACTCGTCTTTGTCCACTTGGCTCTTTCCTGGGATATGAAACGTGTACCGGAGTGGAGGTTCTTGTCAAGACAGCAGCCCTCAACTTTGGGGTCCCTGTGTCTGGTTGATTTTTTCATTTTCCCAAGGTCAACGCCCATGTGTGGAAGTGCCCTATGCTCTGTGGTTCTGTGTTTTACATGGTTTGGGAAAGAGGATACACTTGTGAAGATTGGCTGTTGGCCATTGACATCCCGCCCATCAGCTTAACAAGGCTCCCTTGACTCCGTGGGCTGTCCTGCCTTTCTGGTTTTTAGACTTTTTTCGCCTGGCCCTTTTGCCCCGGGGGGGGGGCGAGAGATTTCTTTGTAGTGCTGATTTGCTCTCCCAGGTTGCTTGATTGGCCAAAAAGGGCGTATGCGTTTTTTCCTGAATATATTCAGGAAAAAACGCATACGCCCTTTTTGGCCAACCGCATCATTGTCCACGTTCTGGCGCTTTTCATGTGCTATCGGGGCCATTCCGATGTACCCGTTGACATCCGTTTCCTGCAGTTCTGCCTTGCGTTCAGCGCCTCTTCGTAGCCTGACCTCAATATATTTTGGGGCGATAGTTATCGTTTAGAACTCTGCAGGTTTGGGAAGTGCAGGGCCCCTGAGCTCCATTTCCCAAGTCGCTTTTTTGTGAGTGGGACGCAACACGGCTGGATGGCTTCACGCCCTATTGTCGATCCGCGGTTGCAGGCTGAACCGCTGGTGAATTCTTCTTCGTGATGGGAAATGAGAGTGACATGTGCCCGACCAAACACCTCCAGCGAGTCTCTCATTGGTTCCCCCTCTTGCAGTTCATCCTGCGGACAAATTGCAGACGGTACGAAAGAGGCATGGAAAGGCGCCGAGTCTCCAAGTGGGGAGATTGTTAGTAAGGGGGCCTGAATGGAGAACACGAGCACCAGGAGAGGAAAACTGAGGTGAGTTTCAGAAAGCTTTCCCGATCCCACGGTGTAGCATCCGCTGGGTTTCCAATGAGTGCTTTCGCTGTCGGAAGATTGCGTTGAACCTGGAGAGTTGGGAGCCATGGAATGGGGAGCACGCAGGATTCCTTTCAAGGGTCTGCATTTGCTTTCCCAACCTCACCAATCGTCTCAGCCCCAAGAGTGTCCAGCCTTATGTCTTCTGCCGCTGGGGCTGTAGATGTGGTCAATCCTGGTTGCATGCCAGTCCCTGAACGCATTTTGGAAGAATTTCTCTCTGTTTTGCCCTGCTTGTTTCTTCTTTGTGTTGGAAATGTATCCTCAGAATGGGTCTGAGCTGATTTTCCCTGCTGGTTTTAGGCCGCTTTACACACACTTGATGCACTTACACAGAGATATCAAGACTTAGCTTTTAAGATGCTTAGTAGTCGGATAGATACTTGTGCGATGAACAGGGTCTGGTGAGTCCAGTTGATTGAGCAAGGAGTAGGTCGTGTCCATTCCATATTCGGTTTTCGGAAGGGTATCTGTGCTCATTTCAAACTCGAGTTTTATGCGTCACCGCACCTCACCTTTCCCCTGAAGCAGGCATAAGTGTGTTTTCTAAAAGCGTGACGCTGTTCTGTTTGGGGATTCAGTGCATGGGGAGCGATTTTTACATTCCCTCGATAAGTGATATCATAAGTTTCTTTTTTTGTGGGACTTATTTCACTGAGGATGATCGTACCTAAATCCACTCAGGATGCTGCTACCAGCCTCATGACGTGGATTTCATGGCTGAGTGACACTCCATTGGACCTACGTAGCACCACTTGTCCACTTGTCCACTTGTCTTTGTCCACTTGTCCACTCGTCTTTGTCCACTTGGCTCTTTCCTGGGATATGAAACGTGTACCGGAGTGGAGGTTCTTGTCAAGACAGCAGCCCTCAACTTTGGGGTCCCTGTGTCTGGTTGATTTTTTCATTTTCCCAAGGTCAACGCCCATGTGGGGAAGTGCCCTATGCTCTGTGGTTCTGTGTTTTACATGGTTTGGGAAAGAGGATACACTTGTGAAGATTGGCTGTTGGCCATTGACATCCCGCCCATCAGCTTAACAAGGCTCCCTTGACTCCGTGGGCTGTCCTGCCTTTCTGGTTTTTAGACTTTTTTCGCCTGGCCCTTTTGCCCCGGGGGGGGGGCGAGAGATTTCTTTGTAGTGCTGATTTGCTCTCCCAGGTTGCTTGGTTGGCCAAAAAGGGCGTATGCGTTTTTTCCTGAATATATTCAGGAAAAAACGCATACGCCCTTTTTGGCCAACCGCATCATTGTCCACGTTCTGGCGCTTTTCATGTGCTATCGGGGCCATTCCGATGTACCCGTTGACATCCGTTTCCTGCAGTTCTGCCTTGCGTTCAGCGCCTCTTCGTAGCCTGACCTCAATATATTTTGGGGCGATAGTTATCGTTTAGAACTCTGCAGGTTTGGGAAGTGCAGGGCCCCTGAGCTCCATTTCCCAAGTCGCTTTTTTGTGAGTGGGACGCAACACGGCTGGATGGCTTCACGCCCTATTGTCGATCCGCGGTTGCAGGCTGAACCGCTGGTGAATTCTTCTTCGTGATGGGAAATGAGAGTGACATGTGCCCGACCAAACACCTCCAGCGAGTCTCTCATTGGTTCCCCCTCTTGCAGTTCATCCTGCGGACAAATTGCAGACGGTACGAAAGAGGCATGGAAAGGCGCCGAGTCTCCAAGTGGGGAGATTGTTAGTAAGGGGGCCTGAATGGAGAACACGAACACCAGGAGAGGAAAACTGAGGTGAGTTTCAGAAAGCTTTCCCGATCCCACGGTGTAGCATCCGCTGGGTTTCCAATGAGTGCTTTCGCTGTCGGAAGATTGCGTTGAACCTGGAGAGTTGGGAGCCATGGAATGGGGAGCACGCAGGATTCCTTTCAAGGGTCTGCATTTGCTTTCCCAACCTCACCAATCGTCTCAGCCCCAAGAGTGTCCAGCCTTATGTCTTCTGCCGCTGGGGCTGTAGATGTGGTCAATCCTGGTTGCATGCCAGTCCCTGAACGCATTTTGGAAGAATTTCTCTCTGTTTTGCCCTGCTTGTTTCTTCTTTGTGTTGGAAATGTATCCTCAGAATGGGTCTGAGCTGATTTTCCCTGCTGGTTTTAGGCCGCTTTACACACACTTGATGCACTTACACAGAGATATCAAGACTTAGCTTTTAAGATGCTTACTAGTCGGATAGATACTTGTGCGATGAACAGGGTCTGGTGAGTCCAGTTGATTGAGCAAGGAGTAGGTCGTGTCCATTCCATATTCGGTTTTCGGAAGGGTATCTGTGCTCATTTCAAACTCGAGTTTTATGCGTCACCGCACCTCACCTTTCCCCTGAAGCAGGCATAAGTGTGTTTTCTAAAAGCGTGACTCTGTTCTGTTTGGGGATTCCGTTCATGGGGAGCGATTTTTACATTCCCTCCATAAGTGATATCATAAGTTTCTTTTTTTGTGGGACTTATTTCACTGAGGATGATCGTACCTAAATCCACTCAGGATGCTGCTACCAGCCTCATGACGTGGATTTCATGGCTGAGTGACACTCCATTGGACCTACGTAGCACCACTTGTCCACTTGTCCACTTGTCTTTGTCCACTTGTCCACTCGTCTTTGTCCACTTGGCTCTTTCCTGGGATATGAAACGTGTACCGGAGTGGAGGTTCTTGTCAAGACAGCAGCCCTCAACTTTGGGGTCCCTGTGTCTGGTTGATTTTTTCATTTTCCCAAGGTCAACGCCCATGTGTGGAAGTGCCCTATGCTCTGTGGTTCTGTGTTTTACATGGTTTGGGAAAGAGGATACACTTGTGAAGATTGGCTGTTGGCCATTGACATCCCGCCCATCAGCTTAACAAGGCTCCCTTGACTCCGTGGGCTGTCCTGCCTTTCTGGTTTTTAGACTTTTTTCGCCTGGCCCTTTTGCCCCCGGGGGTGGGGGGCGAGAGATTTCTTTGTAGTGCTGATTTGCTCTCCCAGGTTGCTTGGTTGGCCAAAAAGGGCGTATGCGTTTTTTCCTGAATATATTCAGGAAAAAACGCATACGCCCTTTTTGGCCAACCGCATCATTGTCCACGTTCTGGCGCTTTTCATGTGCTATCGGGGCCATTCCGATGTACCCGTTGACATCCGTTTCCTGCAGTTCTGCCTTGCGTTCAGCGCCTCTTCGTAGCCTGACCTCAATATATTTTGGGGCGATAGTTATCGTTTAGAACTCTGCAGGTTTGGGAAGTGCAGGGCCCCTGAGCTCCATTTCCCAAGTCGCTTTTTTGTGAGTGGGACGCAACACGGCTGGATGGCTTCACGCCCTATTGTCGATCCGCGGTGGCAGGCTGAACCGCTGGTGAATTCTTCTTCGTGATGGGAAATGAGAGTGACATGTGCCCGACCAAACACCTCCAGCGAGTCTCTCATTGGTTCCCCCTCTTGCAGTTCATCCTGCGGACAAATTGCAGACGGTACGAAAGAGGCATGGAAAGGCGCCGAGTCTCCAAGTGGGGAGATTGTTAGTAAGGGGGCCTGAATGGAGAACACGAGCACCAGGAGAGGAAAACTGAGGTGAGTTTCAGAAAGCTTTCCCGATCCCACGGTGTAGCATCCGCTGGGTTTCCAATGAGTGCTTTCGCTGTCGGAAGATTGCGTTGAACCTGGAGAGTTGGGAGCCATGGAATGGGGAGCACGCAGGATTCCTTTCAAGGGTCTGCATTTGCTTTCCCAACCTCACCAATCGTCTCAGCCCCAAGAGTGTCCAGCCTTATGTCTTCTGCCGCTGGGGCTGTAGATGTGGTCAATCCTGGTTGCATGCCAGTCCCTGAACGCATTTTGGAAGAATTTCTCTCTGTTTTGCCCTGCTTGTTTCTTCTTTGTGTTGGAAATGTATCCTCAGAATGGGTCTGAGCTGATTTTCCCTGCTGGTTTTAGGCCGCTTTACACACCCTTGATGCACTTACAAAGAGATATCAAGACTTAGCTTTTAAGATGCTTACTAGTCGGATAGATACTTGTGCGATGAACAGGGTCTGGTGAGTCCAGTTGATTGAGCAAGGAGTAGGTCGTGTCCATTCCATATTCGGTTTTCGGAAGGGTATCTGTGCTCATTTCAAACTCGAGTTTTATGCGTCACCGCACCTCACCTTTCCCCTGAAGCAGGCATAAGTGTGTTTTCTAAAAGCGTGACGCTGTTCTGTTTGGGGATTCAGTGCATGGGGAGCGATTTTTACATTCCCTCGATAAGTGATATCATAAGTTTCTTTTTTTGTGGGACTTATTTCACTGAGGATGATCGTACCTAAATCCACTCAGGATGCTGCTACCAGCCTCATGACGTGGATTTCATGGCTGAGTGACACTCCATTGGACCTACGTAGCACCACTTGTCCACTTGTCCACTTGTCTTTGTCCACTTGTCCACTCGTCTTTGTCCACTTGGCTCTTTCCTGGGATATGAAACGTGTACCGGAGTGGAGGTTCTTGTCAAGACAGCAGCCCTCAACTTTGGGGTCCCTGTGTCTGGTTGATTTTTTCATTTTCCCAAGGTCAACGCCCATGTGGGGAAGTGCCCTATGCTCTGTGGTTCTGTGTTTTACATGGTTTGGGAAAGAGGATACACTTGTGAAGATTGGCTGTTGGCCATTGACATCCCGCCCATCAGCTTAACAAGGCTCCCTTGACTCCGTGGGCTGTCCTGCCTTTCTGGTTTTTAGACATTTTTCGCCTGGCCCTTTTGCCCCGGGTGGGGGGGGGGGGCGAGAGATTTCTTTGTAGTGCTGATTTGCTCTCCCAGGTTGCTTGGTTGGCCAAAAAGGGCGTATGCGTTTTTTCCTGAATATATTCAGGAAAAAACGCATACGCCCTTTTTGGCCAACCGCATCATTGTCCACGTTCTGGCGCTTTTCATGTGCTATCGGGGCCATTCCGATGTACCCGTTGACATCCGTTTCCTGCAGTTCTGCCTTGCGTTCAGCGCCTCTTCGTAGCCTGACCTCAATATATTTTGGGGCGATAGTTATCGTTTAGAACTCTGCAGGTTTGGGAAGTGCAGGGCCCCTGAGCTCCATTTCCCAAGTCGCTTTTTTGTGAGTGGGACGCAACACGGCTGGATGGCTTCACGCCCTATTGTCGATCCGCGGTTGCAGGCTGAACCGCTGGTGAATTCTTCTTCGTGATGGGAAATGAGAGTGACATGTGCCCGACCAAACACCTCCAGCGAGTCTCTCATTGGTTCCCCCTCTTGCAGTTCATCCTGCGGACAAATTGCAGACGGTACGAAAGAGGCATGGAAAGGCGCCGAGTCTCCAAGTGGGGAGATTGTTAGTAAGGGGGCCTGAATGGAGAACACGAGCACCAGGAGAGGAAAACTGAGGTGAGTTTCAGAAAGCTTTCCCGATCCCACGGTGTAGCATCCGCTGGGTTTCCAATGAGTGCTTTCGCTGTCGGAAGATTGCGTTGAACCTGGAGAGTTGGGAGCCATGGAATGGGGAGCACGCAGGATTCCTTTCAAGGGTCTGCATTTGCTTTCCCAACCTCACCAATCGTCTCAGCCCCAAGAGTGTCCAGCCTTATGTCTTCTGCCGCTGGGGCTGTAGATGTGGTCAATCCTGGTTGCATGCCAGTCCCTGAACGCATTTTGGAAGAATTTCTCTCTGTTTTGCCCTGCTTGTTTCTTCTTTGTGTTGGAAATGTATCCTCAGAATGGGTCTGAGCTGATTTTGCCTGCTGGTTTTAGGCCGCTTTACACACCCTTGATGCACTTACACAGAGATATCAAGACTTAGCTTTTAAGATGCTTACTAGTCGGATAGATACTTGTGCGATGAACAGGGTCTGGTGAGTCCAGTTGATTGAGCAAGGAGTAGGTCGTGTCCATTCCATATTCGGTTTTCGGAAGGGTATCTGTGCTCATTTCAAACTCGAGTTTTATGCGTCACCGCACCTCACCTTTCCCCTGAAGCAGGCATAAGTGTGTTTTCTAAAAGCGTGACTCTGTTCTGTTTGGGGATTCCGTTCATGGGGAGCGATTTTTACATTCCCTCGATAAGTGATATCATAAGTTTCTTTTTTTGTGGGACTTATTTCACTGAGGATGATCGTACCTAAATCCACTCAGGATGCTGCTACCAGCCTCATGACGTGGATTTCATGGCTGAGTGACACTCCATTGGACCTACGTAGCACCACTTGTCCACTTGTCCACTTGTCTTTGTCCACTCGTCCACTCGTCTTTGTCCACTTGGCTCTTTCCTGGGATATGAAACGTGTACCGGAGTGGAGGTTCTTGTCAAGACAGCAGCCCTCAACTTTGGGGTCCCTGTGTCTGGTTGATTTTTTCATTTTCCCAAGGTCAGCGCCCATGTGTGGAAGTGCCCTATGCTCTGTGGTTCTGTGTTTTACATGGTTTGGGAAAGAGGATACACTTGTGAAGATTGGCTGTTGGCCATTGACATCCCGCCCATCAGCTTAACAAGGCTCCCTTGACTCCGTGGGCTGTCCTGCCTTTCTGGTTTTTAGACTTTTTTCGCCTGGCCCTTTTGCCCCCGGGGGTGGGGGGCGAGAGATTTCTTTGTAGTGCTGATTTGCTCTCCCAGGTTGCTTGGTTGGCCAAAAAGGGCGTATGCGTTTTTTCCTGAATATATTCAGGAAAAAACGCATACGCCCTTTTTGGCCAACCGCATCATTGTCCACGTTCTGGCGCTTTTCATGTGCTATCGGGGCCATTCCGATGTACCCGTTGACATCCGTTTCCTGCAGTTCTGCCTTGCGTTCAGCGCCTCTTCGTAGCCTGACCTCAATATATTTTGGGGCGATAGTTATCGTTTAGAACTCTGCAGGTTTGGGAAGTGCAGGGCCCCTGAGCTCCATTTCCCAAGTCGCTTTTTTGTGAGTGGGACGCAACACGGCTGGATGGCTTCACGCCCTATTGTCGATCCGCGGTGGCAGGCTGAACCGCTGGTGAATTCTTCTTCGTGATGGGAAATGAGAGTGACATGTGCCCGACCAAACACCTCCAGCGAGTCTCTCATTGGTTCCCCCTCTTGCAGTTCATCCTGCGGACAAATTGCAGACGGTACGAAAGAGGCATGGAAAGGCGCCGAGTCTCCAAGTGGGGAGATTGTTAGTAAGGGGGCCTGAATGGAGAACACGAGCACCAGGAGAGGAAAACTGAGGTGAGTTTCAGAAAGCTTTCCCGATCCCACGGTGTAGCATCCGCTGGGTTTCCAATGAGTGCTTTCGCTGTCGGAAGATTGCGTTGAACCTGGAGAGTTGGGAGCCATGGAATGGGGAGCACGCAGGATTCCTTTCAAGGGTCTGCATTTGCTTTCCCAACCTCACCAATCGTCTCAGCCCCAAGAGTGTCCAGCCTTATGTCTTCTGCCGCTGGGGCTGTAGATGTGGTCAATCCTGGTTGCATGCCAGTCCCTGAACGCATTTTGGAAGAATTTCTCTCTGTTTTGCCCTGCTTGTTTCTTCTTTGTGTTGGAAATGTATCCTCAGAATGGGTCTGAGCTGATTTTGCCTGCTGGTTTTAGGCCGCTTTACACACCCTTGATGCACTTACACAGAGATATCAAGACTTAGCTTTTAAGATGCTTACTAGTCGGATAGATACTTGTGCGATGAACAGGGTCTGGTGAGTCCAGTTGATTGAGCAAGGAGTAGGTCGTGTCCATTCCATATTCGGTTTTCGGAAGGGTATCTGTGCTCATTTCAAACTCGAGTTTTATGCGTCACCGCACCTCACCTTTCCCCTGAAGCAGGCATAAGTGTGTTTTCTAAAAGCGTGACTCTGTTCTGTTTGGGGATTCCGTTCATGGGGAGCGATTTTTACATTCCCTCGATAAGTGATATCATAAGTTTCTTTTTTTGTGGGACTTATTTCACTGAGGATGATCGTACCTAAATCCACTCAGGATGCTGCTACCAGCCTCATGACGTGGATTTCATGGCTGAGTGACACTCCATTGGACCTACGTAGCACCACTTGTCCACTTGTCTTTGTCCACTTGTCCACTCGTCTTTGTCCACTTGGCTCTTTCCTGGGATATGAAACGTGTACCGGAGTGGAGGTTCTTGTCAAGACAGCAGCCCTCAACTTTGGGGTCCCTGTGTCTGGTTGATTTTTTCATTTTCCCAAGGTCAACGCCCATGTGTGGAAGTGCCCTATGCTTTGTGGTTCTGTGTTTTACATGGTTTGGGAAAGAGGATACACTTGTGAAGATTGGCTGTTGGCCATTGACATCCCGCCCATCAGCTTAACAAGGCTCCCTTGACTCCGTGGGCTGTCCTGCCTTTCTGGTTTTTAGACTTTTTTCGCCTGGCCCTTTTGCCCCCGGGGGGGTGCGAGAGATTTCTTTGTAGTGCTGATTTGCTCTCCCAGGTTGCTTGGTTGGCCAAAAAGGGCGTATGCGTTTTTTCCTGAATATATTCAGGAAAAAACGCATACGCCCTTTTTGGCCAACCGCATCATTGTCCACGTTCTGGCGCTTTTCATGTGCTATCGGGGCCATTCCGATGTACCCGTTGACATCCGTTTCCTGCAGTTCTGCCTTGCGTTCAGCGCCTCTTCGTAGCCTGACCTCAATATATTTTGGGGCGATAGTTATCGTTTAGAACTCTGCAGGTTTGGGAAGTGCAGGGCCCCTGAGCTCCATTTCCCAAGTCGCTTTTTTGTGAGTGGGACGCAACACGGCTGGATGGCTTCACGCCCTATTGTCGATCCGCGGTGGCAGGCTGAACCGCTGGTGAATTCTTCTTCGTGATGGGAAATGAGAGTGACATGTGCCCGACCAAACACCTCCAGCGAGTCTCTCATTGGTTCCCCCTCTTGCAGTTCATCCTGCGGACAAATTGCAGACGGTACGAAAGAGGCATGGAAAGGCGCCGAGTCTCCAAGTGGGGAGATTGTTAGTAAGGGGGCCTGAATGGAGAACACGAGCACCAGGAGAGGAAAACTGAGGTGAGTTTCAGAAAGCTTTCCCGATCCCACGGTGTAGCATCCGCTGGGTTTCCAATGAGTGCTTTCGCTGTCGGAAGATTGCGTTGAACCTGGAGAGTTGGGACCCATGGAATGGGGAGCACGCAGGATTCCTTTCAAGGGTCTGCATTTGCTTTCCCAACCTCACCAATCGTCTCAGCCCCAAGAGTGTCCAGCCTTATGTCTTCTGCCGCTGGGGCTGTAGATGTGGTCAATCCTGGTTGCATGCCAGTCCCTGAACGCATTTTGGAAGAATTTCTCTCTGTTTTGCCCTGCTTGTTTCTTCTTTGTGTTGGAAATGTATCCTCAGAATGGGTCTGAGCTGATTTTCCCTGCTGGTTTTAGGCCGCTTTACACACCCTTGATGCACTTACAAAGAGATATCAAGACTTAGCTTTTAAGATGCTTACTAGTCGGATAGATACTTGTGCGATGAACAGGGTCTGGTGAGTCCAGTTGATTGAGCAAGGAGTAGGTCGTGTCCATTCCATATTCGGTTTTCGGAAGGGTATCTGTGCTCATTTCAAACTCGAGTTTTATGCGTCACCGCACCTCACCTTTCCCCTGAAGCAGGCATAAGTGTGTTTTCTAAAAGCGTGACGCTGTTCTGTTTGGGGATTCAGTGCATGGGGAGCGATTTTTACATTCCCTCGATAAGTGATATCATAAGTTTCTTTTTTTGTGGGACTTATTTCACTGAGGATGATCGTACCTAAATCCACTCAGGATGCTGCTACCAGCCTCATGACGTGGATTTCATGGCTGAGTGACACTCCATTGGACCTACGTAGCACCACTTGTCCACTTGTCCACTTGTCTTTGTCCACTTGTCCACTCGTCTTTGTCCACTTGGCTCTTTCCTGGGATATGAAACGTGTACCGGAGTGGAGGTTCTTGTCAAGACAGCAGCCCTCAACTTTGGGGTCCCTGTGTCTGGTTGATTTTTTCATTTTCCCAAGGTCAACGCCCATGTGGGGAAGTGCCCTATGCTCTGTGGTTCTGTGTTTTACATGGTTTGGGAAAGAGGATACACTTGTGAAGATTGGCTGTTGGCCATTGACATCCCGCCCATCAGCTTAACAAGGCTCCCTTGACTCCGTGGGCTGTCCTGCCTTTCTGGTTTTTAGACATTTTTCGCCTGGCCCTTTTGCCCCGGGTGGGGGTGGGGGGCGAGAGATTTCTTTGTAGTGCTGATTTGCTCTCCCAGGTTGCTTGGTTGGCCAAAAAGGGCGTATGCGTTTTTTCCTGAATATATTCAGGAAAAAACGCATACGCCCTTTTTGGCCAACCGCATCATTGTCCACGTTCTGGCGCTTTTCATGTGCTATCGGGGCCATTCCGATGTACCCGTTGACATCCGTTTCCTGCAGTTCTGCCTTGCGTTCAGCGCCTCTTCGTAGCCTGACCTCAATATATTTTGGGGCGATAGTTATCGTTTAGAACTCTGCAGGTTTGGGAAGTGCAGGGCCCCTGAGCTCCATTTCCCAAGTCGCTTTTTTGTGAGTGGGACGCAACACGGCTGGATGGCTTCACGCCCTATTGTCGATCCGCGGTTGCAGGCTGAACCGCTGGTGAATTCTTCTTCGTGATGGGAAATGAGAGTGACATGTGCCCGACCAAACACCTCCAGCGAGTCTCTCATTGGTTCCCCCTCTTGCAGTTCATCCTGCGGACAAATTGCAGACGGTACGAAAGAGGCATGGAAAGGCGCCGAGTCTCCAAGTGGGGAGATTGTTAGTAAGGGGGCCTGAATGGAGAACACGAGCACCAGGAGAGGAAAACTGAGGTGAGTTTCAGAAAGCTTTCCCGATCCCACGGTGTAGCATCCGCTGGGTTTCCAATGAGTGCTTTCGCTGTCGGAAGATTGCGTTGAACCTGGAGAGTTGGGAGCCATGGAATGGGGAGCACGCAGGATTCCTTTCAAGGGTCTGCATTTGCTTTCCCAACCTCACCAATCGTCTCAGCCCCAAGAGTGTCCAGCCTTATGTCTTCTGCCGCTGGGGCTGTAGATGTGGTCAATCCTGGTTGCATGCCAGTCCCTGAACGCATTTTGGAAGAATTTCTCTCTGTTTTGCCCTGCTTGTTTCTTCTTTGTGTTGGAAATGTATCCTCAGAATGGGTCTGAGCTGATTTTGCCTGCTGGTTTTAGGCCGCTTTACACACCCTTGATGCACTTACACAGAGATATCAAGACTTAGCTTTTAAGATGCTTACTAGTCGGATAGATACTTGTGCGATGAACAGGGTCTGGTGAGTCCAGTTGATTGAGCAAGGAGTAGGTCGTGTCCATTCCATATTCGGTTTTCGGAAGGGTATCTGTGCTCATTTCAAACTCGAGTTTTATGCGTCACCGCACCTCACCTTTCCCCTGAAGCAGGCATAAGTGTGTTTTCTAAAAGCGTGACTCTGTTCTGTTTGGGGATTCCGTTCATGGGGAGCGATTTTTACATTCCCTCGATAAGTGATATCATAAGTTTCTTTTTTTGTGGGACTTATTTCACTGAGGATGATCGTACCTAAATCCACTCAGGATGCTGCTACCAGCCTCATGACGTGGATTTCATGGCTGAGTGACACTCCATTGGACCTACGTAGCACCACTTGTCCACTTGTCCACTTGTCTTTGTCCACTTGTCCACTCGTCTTTGTCCACTTGGCTCTTTCCTGGGATATGAAACGTGTACCGGAGTGGAGGTTCTTGTCAAGACAGCAGCCCTCAACTTTGGGGTCCCTGTGTCTGGTTGATTTTTTCATTTTCCCAAGGTCAGCGCCCATGTGTGGAAGTGCCCTATGCTCTGTGGTTCTGTGTTTTACATGGTTTGGGAAAGAGGATACACTTGTGAAGATTGGCTGTTGGCCATTGACATCCCGCCCATCAGCTTAACAAGGCTCCCTTGACTCCGTGGGCTGTCCTGCCTTTCTGGTTTTTAGACTTTTTTCGCCTGGCCCTTTTGCCCCCGGGGGTGGGGGGCGAGAGATTTCTTTGTAGTGCTGATTTGCTCTCCCAGGTTGCTTGGTTGGCCAAAAAGGGCGTATGCGTTTTTTCCTGAATATATTCAGGAAAAAACGCATACGCCCTTTTTGGCCAACCGCATCATTGTCCACGTTCTGGCGCTTTTCATGTGCTATCGGGGCCATTCCGATGTACCCGTTGACATCCGTTTCCTGCAGTTCTGCCTTGCGTTCAGCGCCTCTTCGTAGCCTGACCTCAATATATTTTGGGGCGATAGTTATCGTTTAGAACTCTGCAGGTTTGGGAAGTGCAGGGCCCCTGAGCTCCATTTCCCAAGTCGCTTTTTTGTGAGTGGGACGCAACACGGCTGGATGGCTTCACGCCCTATTGTCGATCCGCGGTGGCAGGCTGAACCGCTGGTGAATTCTTCTTCGTGATGGGAAATGAGAGTGACATGTGCCCGACCAAACACCTCCAGCGAGTCTCTCATTGGTTCCCCCTCTTGCAGTTCATCCTGCGGACAAATTGCAGACGGTACGAAAGAGGCATGGAAAGGCGCCGAGTCTCCAAGTGGGGAGATTGTTAGTAAGGGGGCCTGAATGGAGAACACGAGCACCAGGAGAGGAAAACTGAGGTGAGTTTCAGAAAGCTTTCCCGATCCCACGGTGTAGCATCCGCTGGGTTTCCAATGAGTGCTTTCGCTGTCGGAAGATTGCGTTGAACCTGGAGAGTTGGGAGCCATGGAATGGGGAGCACGCAGGATTCCTTTCAAGGGTCTGCATTTGCTTTCCCAACCTCACCAATCGTCTCAGCCCCAAGAGTGTCCAGCCTTATGTCTTCTGCCGCTGGGGCTGTAGATGTGGTCAATCCTGGTTGCATGCCAGTCCCTGAACGCATTTTGGAAGAATTTCTCTCTGTTTTGCCCTGCTTGTTTCTTCTTTGTGTTGGAAATGTATCCTCAGAATGGGTCTGAGCTGATTTTGCCTGCTGGTTTTAGGCCGCTTTACACACCCTTGATGCACTTACACAGAGATATCAAGACTTAGCTTTTAAGATGCTTACTAGTCGGATAGATACTTGTGCGATGAACAGGGTCTGGTGAGTCCAGTTGATTGAGCAAGGAGTAGGTCGTGTCCATTCCATATTCGGTTTTCGGAAGGGTATCTGTGCTCATTTCAAACTCGAGTTTTATGCGTCACCGCACCTCACCTTTCCCCTGAAGCAGGCATAAGTGTGTTTTCTAAAAGCGTGACTCTGTTCTGTTTGGGGATTCCGTTCATGGGGAGCGATTTTTACATTCCCTCGATAAGTGATATCATAAGTTTCTTTTTTTGTGGGACTTATTTCACTGAGGATGATCGTACCTAAATCCACTCAGGATGCTGCTACCAGCCTCATGACGTGGATTTCATGGCTGAGTGACACTCCATTGGACCTACGTAGCACCACTTGTCCACTTGTCCACTTGTCTTTGTCCACTTGTCCACTCGTCTTTGTCCACTTGGCTCTTTCCTGGGATATGAAACGTGTACCGGAGTGGAGGTTCTTGTCAAGACAGCAGCCCTCAACTTTGGGGTCCCTGTGTCTGGTTGATTTTTTCATTTTCCCAAGGTCAACGCCCATGTGGGGAAGTGCCCTATGCTCTGTGGTTCTGTGTTTTACATGGTTTGGGAAAGAGGATACACTTGTGAAGATTGGCTGTTGGCCATTGACATCCCGCCCATCAGCTTAACAAGGCTCCCTTGACTCCGTGGGCTGTCCTGCCTTTCTGGTTTTTAGACTTTTTTCGCCTGGCCCTTTTGCCCCGGGTGGGGGGGGTGCGAGAGATTTCTTTGTAGTGCTGATTTGCTCTCCCAGGTTGCTTGGTTGGCCAAAAAGGGCGTATGCGTTTTTTCCTGAATATATTCAGGAAAAAACGCATACGCCCTTTTTGGCCAACCGCATCATTGTCCACGTTCTGGCGCTTTTCATGTGCTATCGGGGCCATTCCGATGTACCCGTTGACATCCGTTTCCTGCAGTTCTGCCTTGCGTTCAGCGCCTCTTCGTAGCCTGACCTCAATATATTTTGGGGCGATAGTTATCGTTTAGAACTCTGCAGGTTTGGGAAGTGCAGGGCCCCTGAGCTCCATTTCCCAAGTCGCTTTTTTGTGAGTGGGACGCAACACGGCTGGATGGCTTCACGCCCTATTGTCGATCCGCGGTGGCAGGCTGAACCGCTGGTGAATTCTTCTTCGTGATGGGAAATGAGAGTGACATGTGCCCGACCAAACACCTCCAGCGAGTCTCTCATTGGTTCCCCCTCTTGCAGTTCATCCTGCGGACAAATTGCAGACGGTACGAAAGAGGCATGGAAAGGCGCCGAGTCTCCAAGTGGGGAGATTGTTAGTAAGGGGGCCTGAATGGAGAACACGAGCACCAGGAGAGGAAAACTGAGGTGAGTTTCAGAAAGCTTTCCCGATCCCACGGTGTAGCATCCGCTGGGTTTCCAATGAGTGCTTTCGCTGTCGGAAGATTGCGTTGAACCTGGAGAGTTGGGAGCCATGGAATGGGGAGCACGCAGGATTCCTTTCAAGGGTCTGCATTTGCTTTCCCAACCTCACCAATCGTCTCAGCCCCAAGAGTGTCCAGCCTTCTGTCTTCTGCCGCTGGGGCTGTAGATGTGGTCAATCCTGGTTGCATGCCAGTCCCTGAACGCATTTTGGAAGAATTTCTCTCTGTTTTGCCCTGCTTGTTTCTTCTTTGTGTTGGAAATGTATCCTCAGAATGGGTCTGAGCTGATTTTGCCTGCTGGTTTTAGGCCGCTTTACACACCCTTGATGCACTTACACAGAGATATCAAGACTTAGCTTTTAAGATGCTTACTAGTCGGATAGATACTTGTGCGATGAACAGGGTCTGGTGAGTCCAGTTGATTGAGCAAGGAGTAGGTCGTGTCCATTCCATATTCGGTTTTCGGAAGGGTATCTGTGCTCATTTCAAACTCGAGTTTTATGCGTCACCGCACCTCACCTTTCCCCTGAAGCAGGCATAAGTGTGTTTTCTAAAAGCGTGACTCTGTTCTGTTTGGGGATTCAGTGCATGGGGAGCGATTTTTACATTCTCTCGATAAGTGATATCATAAGTTTCTTTTTTTGTGGGACTTATTTCACTGAGGATGATCGTACCTAAATCCACTCAGGATGCTGCTACCAGCCTCATGACGTGGATTTCATGGCTGAGTGACACTCCATTGGACCTACGTAGCACCACTTGTCCACTTGTCCACTTGTCTTTGTCCACTTGTCCACTCGTCTTTGTCCACTTGGCTCTTTCCTGGGATATGAAACGTGTACCGGAGTGGAGGTTCTTGTCAAGACAGCAGCCCTCAACTTTGGGGTCCCTGTGTCTGGTTGATTTTTTCATTTTCCCAAGGTCAACGCCCATGTGTGGAAGTGCCCTATGCTCTGTGGTTCTGTGTTTTACATGGTTTGGGAAAGAGGATACACTTGTGAAGATTGGCTATTGGCCATTGACATCCCGCCCATCAGCTTAACAAGGCTCCCTTGACTCCGTGGGCTGTCCTGCCTTTCTGGTTTTTAGACTTTTTTCGCCTGGCCCTTTTGCCCCCGGGGGGGGGGCGAGAGATTTCTTTGTAGTGCTGATTTGCTCTCCCAGGTTGCTTGGTTGGCCAAAAAGGGCGTATGCGTTTTTTCCTGAATATATTCAGGAAAAAACGCATACGCCCTTTTTGGCCAACCGCATCATTGTGCACGTTCTGGCGCTTTTCATGTGCTATCGGGGCCATTCCGATGTACCCGTTGACATCCGTTTCCTGCAGTTCTGCCTTGCGTTCAGCGCCTCTTCGTAGCCTGACCTCAATATATTTTGGGGCGATAGTTATCGTTTAGAACTCTGCAGGTTTGGGAAGTGCAGGGCCCCTGAGCTCCATTTCCCAAGTCGCTTTTTTGTGAGTGGGACGCAACACGGCTGGATGGCTTCACGCCCTATTGTCGATCCGCGGTGGCAGGCTGAACCGCTGGTGAATTCTTCTTCGTGATGGGAAATGAGAGTGACATGTGCCCGACCAAACACCTCCAGCGAGTCTCTCATTGGTTCCCCCTCTTGCAGTTCATCCTGCGGACAAATTGCAGACGGTACGAAAGAGGCATGGAAAGGCGCCGAGTCTCCAAGTGGGGAGATTGTTAGTAAGGGGGCCTGAATGGAGAACACGAGCACCAGGAGAGGAAAACTGAGGTGAGTTTCAGAAAGCTTTCCCGATCCCACGGTGTAGCATCCGCTGGGTTTCCAATGAGTGCTTTCGCTGTCGGAAGATTGCGTTGAACCTGGAGAGTTGGGAGCCATGGAATGGGGAGCACGCAGGATTCCTTTCAAGGGTCTGCATTTGCTTTCCCAACCTCACCAATCGTCTCAGCCCCAAGAGTGTCCAGCCTTATGTCTTCTGCCGCTGGGGCTGTAGATGTGGTCAATCCTGGTTGCATGCCAGTCCCTGAACGCATTTTGGAAGAATTTCTCTCTGTTTTGCCCTGCTTGTTTCTTCTTTGTGTTGGAAATGTATCCTCAGAATGGGTCTGAGCTGATTTTCCCTGCTGGTTTTAGGCCGCTTTACACACCCTTGATGCACTTACACAGAGATATCAAGACTTAACTTTTAAGATGCTTACTAGTCGGATAGATACTTGTGCGATGAACAGGGTCTGGTGAGTCCAGTTGATTGAGCAAGGAGTAGGTCGTGTCCATTCCATATTCGGTTTTCGGAAGGGTATCTGTGCTCATTTCAAACTCGAGTTTTATGCGTCACCGCACCTCACCTTTCCCCTGAAGCAGGCATAAGTGTGTTTTGTAAAAGCGTGACTCTGTTCTGTTTGGGGATTCCGTGCATGGGGAGCGATTTTTACATTCCCTCGATAAGTGATATCATAAGTTTCTTTTTTTGTGGGACTTATTTCACTGAGGATGATCGTACCTAAATCCACTCAGGATGCTGCTACCAGCCTCATGACGTGGATTTCATGGCTGAGTGACACTCCATTGGACCTACGTAGCACCACTTGTCCACTTGTCCACTTGTCTTTGTCCACTTGTCCACTCGTCTTTGTCCACTTGGCTCTTTCCTGGGATATGAAACGTGTACCGGAGTGGAGGTTCTTGTCAAGACAGCAGCCCTCAACTTTGGGGTCCCTGTGTCTGGTTGATTTTTTCATTTTCCCAAGGTCAACGCCCATGTGGGGAAGTGCCCTATGCTCTGTGGTTCTGTGTTTTACATGGTTTGGGAAAGAGGATACACTTGTGAAGATTGGCTGTTGGCCATTGACATCCCGCCCATCAGCTTAACAAGGCTCCCTTGACTCCGTGGGCTGTCCTGCCTTTCTGGTTTTTAGACTTTTTTCGCCTGGCCCTTTTGCCCCCGGGGGGGTGCGAGAGATTTCTTTGTAGTGCTGATTTGCTCTCCCAGGTTGCTTGGTTGGCCAAAAAGGGCGTATGCGTTTTTTCCTGAATATATTCAGGAAAAAACGCATACGCCCTTTTTGGCCAACCGCATCATTGTCCACGTTCTGGCGCTTTTCATGTGCTATCGGGGCCATTCCGATGTACCCGTTGACATCCGTTTCCTGCAGTTCTGCCTTGCGTTCAGCGCCTCTTCGTAGCCTGACCTCAATATATTTTGGGGCGATAGTTATCGTTTAGAACTCTGCAGGTTTGGGAAGTGCAGGGCCCCTGAGCTCCATTTCCCAAGTCGCTTTTTTGTGAGTGGGACGCAACACGGCTGGATGGCTTCACGCCCTATTGTCGATCCGCGGTGGCAGGCTGAACCGCTGGTGAATTCTTCTTCGTGATGGGAAATGAGAGTGACATGTGCCCGACCAAACACCTCCAGCGAGTCTCTCATTGGTTCCCCCTCTTGCAGTTCATCCTGCGGACAAATTGCAGACGGTACGAAAGAGGCATGGAAAGGCGCCGAGTCTCCAAGTGGGGAGATTGTTAGTAAGGGGGCCTGAATGGAGAACACGAGCACCAGGAGAGGAAAACTGAGGTGAGTTTCAGAAAGCTTTCCCGATCCCACGGTGTAGCATCCGCTGGGTTTCCAATGAGTGCTTTCGCTGTCGGAAGATTGCGTTGAACCTGGAGAGTTGGGAGCCATGGAATGGGGAGCACGCAGGATTCCTTTCAAGGGTCTGCATTTGCTTTCCCAACCTCACCAATCGTCTCAGCCCCAAGAGTGTCCAGCCTTCTGTCTTCTGCCGCTGGGGCTGTAGATGTGGTCAATCCTGGTTGCATGCCAGTCCCTGAACGCATTTTGGAAGAATTTCTCTCTGTTTTGCCCTGCTTGTTTCTTCTTTGTGTTGGAAATGTATCCTCAGAATGGGTCTGAGCTGATTTTCCCTGCTGGTTTTAGGCCGCTTTACACACCCTTGATGCACTTACACAGAGATATCAAGACTTAGCTTTTAAGATGCTTACTAGTCGGATAGATACTTGTGCGATGAACAGGGTCTGGTGAGTCCAGTTGATTGAGCAAGGAGTAGGTCGTGTCCATTCCATATTCGGTTTTCGGAAGGGTATCTGTGCTCATTTCAAACTCGAGTTTTATGCGTCACCGCACCTCACCTTTCCCCTGAAGCAGGCATAAGTGTGTTTTCTAAAAGCGTGACTCTGTTCTGTTTGGGGATTCAGTGCATGGGGAGCGATTTTTACATTCTCTCGATAAGTGATATCATAAGTTTCTTTTTTTGTGGGACTTATTTCACTGAGGATGATCGTACCTAAATCCACTCAGGATGCTGCTACCAGCCTCATGACGTGGATTTCATGGCTGAGTGACACTCCATTGGACCTACGTAGCACCACTTGTCCACTTGTCCACTTGTCTTTGTCCACTTGTCCACTCGTCTTTGTCCACTTGGCTCTTTCCTGGGATATGAAACGTGTACCGGAGTGGAGGTTCTTGTCAAGACAGCAGCCCTCAACTTTGGGGTCCCTGTGTCTGGTTGATTTTTTCATTTTCCCAAGGTCAACGCCCATGTGTGGAAGTGCCCTATGCTCTGTGGTTCTGTGTTTTACATGGTTTGGGAAAGAGGATACACTTGTGAAGATTGGCTATTGGCCATTGACATCCCGCCCATCAGCTTAACAAGGCTCCCTTGACTCCGTGGGCTGTCCTGCCTTTCTGGTTTTTAGACTTTTTTCGCCTGGCCCTTTTGCCCCCGGGGGGGGGGCGAGAGATTTCTTTGTAGTGCTGATTTGCTCTCCCAGGTTGCTTGGTTGGCCAAAAAGGGCGTATGCGTTTTTTCCTGAATATATTCAGGAAAAAACGCATACGCCCTTTTTGGCCAACCGCATCATTGTGCACGTTCTGGCGCTTTTCATGTGCTATCGGGGCCATTCCGATGTACCCGTTGACATCCGTTTCCTGCAGTTCTGCCTTGCGTTCAGCGCCTCTTCGTAGCCTGACCTCAATATATTTTGGGGCGATAGTTATCGTTTAGAACTCTGCAGGTTTGGGAAGTGCAGGGCCCCTGAGCTCCATTTCCCAAGTCGCTTTTTTGTGAGTGGGACGCAACACGGCTGGATGGCTTCACGCCCTATTGTCGATCCGCGGTGGCAGGCTGAACCGCTGGTGAATTCTTCTTCGTGATGGGAAATGAGAGTGACATGTGCCCGACCAAACACCTCCAGCGAGTCTCTCATTGGTTCCCCCTCTTGCAGTTCATCCTGCGGACAAATTGCAGACGGTACGAAAGAGGCATGGAAAGGCGCCGAGTCTCCAAGTGGGGAGATTGTTAGTAAGGGGGCCTGAATGGAGAACACGAGCACCAGGAGAGGAAAACTGAGGTGAGTTTCAGAAAGCTTTCCCGATCCCACGGTGTAGCATCCGCTGGGTTTCCAATGAGTGCTTTCGCTGTCGGAAGATTGCGTTGAACCTGGAGAGTTGGGAGCCATGGAATGGGGAGCACGCAGGATTCCTTTCAAGGGTCTGCATTTGCTTTCCCAACCTCACCAATCGTCTCAGCCCCAAGAGTGTCCAGCCTTATGTCTTCTGCCGCTGGGGCTGTAGATGTGGTCAATCCTGGTTGCATGCCAGTCCCTGAACGCATTTTGGAAGAATTTCTCTCTGTTTTGCCCTGCTTGTTTCTTCTTTGTGTTGGAAATGTATCCTCAGAATGGGTCTGAGCTGATTTTCCCTGCTGGTTTTAGGCCGCTTTACACACCCTTGATGCACTTACACAGAGATATCAAGACTTAACTTTTAAGATGCTTACTAGTCGGATAGATACTTGTGCGATGAACAGGGTCTGGTGAGTCCAGTTGATTGAGCAAGGAGTAGGTCGTGTCCATTCCATATTCGGTTTTCGGAAGGGTATCTGTGCTCATTTCAAACTCGAGTTTTATGCGTCACCGCACCTCACCTTTCCCCTGAAGCAGGCATAAGTGTGTTTTGTAAAAGCGTGACTCTGTTCTGTTTGGGGATTCCGTGCATGGGGAGCGATTTTTACATTCCCTCGATAAGTGATATCATAAGTTTCTTTTTTTGTGGGACTTATTTCACTGAGGATGATCGTACCTAAATCCACTCAGGATGCTGCTACCAGCCTCATGACGTGGATTTCATGGCTGAGTGACACTCCATTGGACCTACGTAGCACCACTTGTCCACTTGTCCACTTGTCTTTGTCCACTTGTCCACTCGTCTTTGTCCACTTGGCTCTTTCCTGGGATATGAAACGTGTACCGGAGTGGAGGTTCTTGTCAAGACAGCAGCCCTCAACTTTGGGGTCCCTGTGTCTGGTTGATTTTTTCATTTTCCCAAGGTCAACGCCCATGTGTGGAAGTGCCCTATGCTCTGTGGTTCTGTGTTTTACATGGTTTGGGAAAGAGGATACACTTGTGAAGATTGGCTGTTGGCCATTGACATCCCGCCCATCAGCTTAACAAGGCTCCCTTGACTCCGTGGGCTGTCCTGCCTTTCTGGTTTTTAGACTTTTTTCGCCTGGCCCTTTTGCCCCCGGGGGGGGGCGAGAGATTTCTTTGTAGTGCTGATTTGCTCTCCCAGGTTGCTTGGTTGGCCAAAAAGGGCGTATGCGTTTTTTCCTGAATATATTCAGGAAAAAACGCATACGCCCTTTTTGGCCAACCGCATCATTGTGCACGTTCTGGCGCTTTTCATGTGCTATCGGGGCCATTCCGATGTACCCGTTGACATCCGTTTCCTGCAGTTCTGCCTTGCGTTCAGCGCCTCTTCGTAGCCTGCGCTCAATATATTTTCGGGCGATAGTTATCGTTTAGAACTCTGCAGGTTTGGGAAGTGCAGGGCCCCTGAGCTCCATTTCCCAAGTCGCTTTTTTGTGAGTGGGACGCAACACGGCTGGATGGCTTCACGCCCTATTGTCGATCCGCGGTTGCAGGCTGAACCGCTGGTGAATTCTTCTTCGTGATGGGAAATGAGAGTGACATGTGCCCGACCAAACACCTCCAGCGAGTCTCTCATTGGTTCCCCCTCTTGCAGTTCATCCTGCGGACAAATTGCAGACGGTACGAAAGAGGCATGGAAAGGCGCCGAGTCTCCAAGTGGGGAGATTGTTAGTAAGGGGGCCTGAATGGAGAACACGAGCACCAGGAGAGGAAAACTGAGGTGAGTTTCAGAAAGCTTTCCCGATCCCACGGTGTAGCATCCGCTGGGTTTCCAATGAGTGCTTTCGCTGTCGGAAGATTGCGTTGAACCTGGAGAGTTGGGAGCCATGGAATGGGGAGCACGCAGGATTCCTTTCAAGGGTCTGCATTTGCTTTCCCAACCTCACCAATCGTCTCAGCCCCAAGAGTGTCCAGCCTTATGTCTTCTGCCGCTGGGGCTGTAGATGTGGTCAATCCTGGTTGCATGCCAGTCCCTGAACGCATTTTGGAAGAATTTCTCTCTGTTTTGCCCTGCTTGTTTCTTCTTTGTGTTGGAAATGTATCCTCAGAATGGGTCTGAGCTGATTTTCCCTGCTGGTTTTAGGCCGCTTTACACACCCTTGATGCACTTACACAGAGATATCAAGACTTAGCTTTTAAGATGCTTACTAGTCGGATAGATACTTGTGCGATGAACAGGGTCTGGTGAGTCCAGTTGATTGAGCAAGGAGTAGGTCGTGTCCATTCCATATTCGGTTTTCGGAAGGGTATCTGTGCTCATTTCAAACTCGAGTTTTATGCGTCACCGCACCTCACCTTTCCCCTGAAGCAGGCATAAGTGTGTTTTCTAAAAGCGTGACTCTGTTCTGTTTGGGGATTCAGTGCATGGGGAGCGATTTTTACATTCCCTCGATAAGTGATATCATAAGTTTCTTTTTTTGTGGGACTTATTTCACTGAGGATGATCGTACCTAAATCCACTCAGGATGCTGCTACCAGCCTCATGACGTGGATTTCATGGCTGAGTGACACTCCATTGGACCTACGTAGCACCACTTGTCCACTTGTCCACTTGTCTTTGTCCACTTGTCCACTCGTCTTTGTCCACTTGGCTCTTTCCTGGGATATGAAACGTGTACCGGAGTGGAGGTTCTTGTCAAGACAGCAGCCCTCAACTTTGGGGTCCCTGTGTCTGGTTGATTTTTTCATTTTCCCAAGGTCAACGCCCATGTGGGGAAGTGCCCTATGCTCTGTGGTTCTGTGTTTTACATGGTTTGGGAAAGAGGATACACTTGTGAAGATTGGCTGTTGGCCATTGACATCCCGCCCATCAGCTTAACAAGGCTCCCTTGACTCCGTGGGCTGTCCTGCCTTTCTGGTTTTTAGACTTTTTTCGCCTGGCCCTTTTGCCCCGGGTGGGGGGGGGGCGAGAGATTTCTTTGTAGTGCTGATTTGCTCTCCCAGGTTGCTTGGTTGGCCAAAAAGGGCGTATGCGTTTTTTCCTGAATATATTCAGGAAAAAACGCATACGCCCTTTTTGGCCAACCGCATCATTGTCCACGTTCTGGCGCTTTTCATGTGCTATCGGGGCCATTCCGATGTACCCGTTGACATCCGTTTCCTGCAGTTCTGCCTTGCGTTCAGCGCCTCTTCGTAGCCTGACCTCAATATATTTTGGGGCGATAGTTATCGTTTAGAACTCTGCAGGTTTGGGAAGTGCAGGGCCCCTGAGCTCCATTTCCCAAGTCGCTTTTTTGTGAGTGGGACGCAACACGGCTGGATGGCTTCACGCCCTATTGTCGATCCGCGGTTGCAGGCTGAACCGCTGGTGAATTCTTCTTCGTGATGGGAAATGAGAGTGACATGTGCCCGACCAAACACCTCCAGCGAGTCTCTCATTGGTTCCCCCTCTTGCAGTTCATCCTGCGGACAAATTGCAGACGGTACGAAAGAGGCATGGAAAGGCGCCGAGTCTCCAAGTGGGGAGATTGTTAGTAAGGGGGCCTGAATGGAGAACACGAGCACCAGGAGAGGAAAACTGAGGTGAGTTTCAGAAAGCTTTCCCGATCCCACGGTGTAGCATCCGCTGGGTTTCCAATGAGTGCTTTCGCTGTCGGAAGATTGCGTTGAACCTGGAGAGTTGGGAGCCATGGAATGGGGAGCACGCAGGATTCCTTTCAAGGGTCTGCATTTGCTTTCCCAACCTCACCAATCGTCTCAGCCCCAAGAGTGTCCAGCCTTATGTCTTCTGCCGCTGGGGCTGTAGATGTGGTCAATCCTGGTTGCATGCCAGTCCCTGAACGCATTTTGGAAGAATTTCTCTCTGTTTTGCCCTGCTTGTTTCTTCTTTGTGTTGGAAATGTATCCTCAGAATGGGTCTGAGCTGATTTTCCCTGCTGGTTTTAGGCCGCTTTACACACCCTTGATGCACTTACACAGAGATATCAAGACTTAGCTTTTAAGATGCTTACTAGTCGGATAGATACTTGTGCGATGAACAGGGTCTGGTGAGTCCAGTTGATTGAGCAAGGAGTAGGTCGTGTCCATTCCATATTCGGTTTTCGGAAGGGTATCTGTGCTCATTTCAAACTCGAGTTTTATGCGTCACCGCACCTCACCTTTCCCCTGAAGCAGGCATAAGTGTGTTTTCTAAAAGCGTGACGCTGTTCTGTTTGGGGATTCAGTGCATGGGGAGCGATTTTTACATTCCCTCGATAAGTGATATCATAAGTTTCTTTTTTTGTGGGACTTATTTCACTGAGGATGATCGTACCTAAATCCACTCAGGATGCTGCTACCAGCCTCATGACGTGGATTTCATGGCTGAGTGACACTCCATTGGACCTACGTAGCACCACTTGTCCACTTGTCCACTTGTCTTTGTCCACTTGTCCACTCGTCTTTGTCCACTTGGCTCTTTCCTGGGATATGAAACGTGTACCGGAGTGGAGGTTCTTGTCAAGACAGCAGCCCTCAACTTTGGGGTCCCTGTGTCTGGTTGATTTTTTCATTTTCCCAAGGTCAACGCCCATGTGGGGAAGTGCCCTATGCTCTGTGGTTCTGTGTTTTACATGGTTTGGGAAAGAGGATACACTTGTGAAGATTGGCTGTTGGCCATTGACATCCCGCCCATCAGCTTAACAAGGCTCCCTTGACTCCGTGGGCTGTCCTGCCTTTCTGGTTTTTAGACTTTTTTCGCCTGGCCCTTTTGCCCCGGGGCGGGGGGGGGCGAGAGATTTCTTTGTAGTGCTGATTTGCTCTCCCAGGTTGCTTGGTTGGCCAAAAAGGGCGTATGCGTTTTTTCCTGAATATATTCAGGAAAAAACGCATACGCCCTTTTTGGCCAACCGCATCATTGTCCACGTTCTGGCGCTTTTCATGTGCTATCGGGGCCATTCCGATGTACCCGTTGACATCCGTTTCCTGCAGTTCTGCCTTGCGTTCAGCGCCTCTTCGTAGCCTGACCTCAATATATTTTGGGGCGATAGTTATCGTTTAGAACTCTGCAGGTTTGGGAAGTGCAGGGCCCCTGAGCTCCATTTCCCAAGTCGCTTTTTTGTGAGTGGGACGCAACACGGCTGGATGGCTTCACGCCCTATTGTCGATCCGCGGTGGCAGGCTGAACCGCTGGTGAATTCTTCTTCGTGATGGGAAATGAGAGTGACATGTGCCCGACCAAACACCTCCAGCGAGTCTCTCATTGGTTCCCCCTCTTGCAGTTCATCCTGCGGACAAATTGCAGACGGTACGAAAGAGGCATGGAAAGGCGCCGAGTCTCCAAGTGGGGAGATTGTTAGTAAGGGGGCCTGAATGGAGAACACGAGCACCAGGAGAGGAAAACTGAGGTGAGTTTCAGAAAGCTTTCCCGATCCCACGGTGTAGCATCCGCTGGGTTTCCAATGAGTGCTTTCGCTGTCGGAAGATTGCGTTGAACCTGGAGAGTTGGGAGCCATGGAATGGGGAGCACGCAGGATTCCTTTCAAGGGTCTGCATTTGCTTTCCCAACCTCACCAATCGTCTCAGCCCCAAGAGTGTCCAGCCTTATGTCTTCTGCCGCTGGGGCTGTAGATGTGGTCAATCCTGGTTGCATGCCAGTCCCTGAACGCATTTTGGAAGAATTTCTCTCTGTTTTGCCCTGCTTGTTTCTTCTTTGTGTTGGAAATGTATCCTCAGAATGGGTCTGAGCTGATTTTCCCTGCTGGTTTTAGGCCGCTTTACACACCCTTGATGCACTTACACAGAGATATCAAGACTTAACTTTTAAGATGCTTACTAGTCGGATAGATACTTGTGCGATGAACAGGGTCTGGTGAGTCCAGTTGATTGAGCAAGGAGTAGGTCGTGTCCATTCCATATTCGGTTTTCGGAAGGGTATCTGTGCTCATTTCAAACTCGAGTTTTATGCGTCACCGCACCTCACCTTTCCCCTGAAGCAGGCATAAGTGTGTTTTCTAAAAGCGTGACTCTGTTCTGTTTGGGGATTCCGTTCATGGGGAGCGATTTTTACATTCCCTCGATAAGTGATATCATAAGTTTCTTTTTTTGTGGGACTTATTTCACTGAGGATGATCGTACCTAAATCCACTCAGGATGCTGCTACCAGCCTCATGACGTGGATTTCATGGCTGAGTGACACTCCATTGGACCTACGTAGCACCACTTGTCCACTTGTCCACTTGTCTTTGTCCACTTGTCCACTCGTCTTTGTCCACTTGGCTCTTTCCTGGGATATGAAACGTGTACCGGAGTGGAGGTTCTTGTCAAGACAGCAGCCCTCAACTTTGGGGTCCCTGTGTCTGGTTGATTTTTTCATTTTCCCAAGGTCAACGCCCATGTGTGGAAGTGCCCTATGCTCTGTGGTTCTGTGTTTTACATGGTTTGGGAAAGAGGATACACTTGTGAAGATTGGCTGTTGGCCATTGACATCCCGCCCATCAGCTTAACAAGGCTCCCTTGACTCCGTGGGCTGTCCTGCCTTTCTGGTTTTTAGACTTTTTTCGCCTGGCCCTTTTGCCCCCGGGGGGGGGGCGAGAGATTTCTTTGTAGTGCTGATTTGCTCTCCCAGGTTGCTTGGTTGGCCAAAAAGGGCGTATGCGTTTTTTCCTGAATATATTCAGGAAAAAACGCATACGCCCTTTTTGGCCAACCGCATCATTGTCCACGTTCTGGCGCTTTTCATGTGCTATCGGGGCCATTCCGATGTACCCGTTGACATCCGTTTCCTGCAGTTCTGCCTTGCGTTCAGCGCCTCTTCGTAGCCTGACCTCAATATATTTTGGGGCGATAGTTATCGTTTAGAACTCTGCAGGTTTGGGAAGTGCAGGGCCCCTGAGCTCCATTTCCCAAGTCGCTTTTTTGTGAGTGGGACGCAACACGGCTGGATGGCTTCACGCCCTATTGTCGATCCGCGGTTGCAGGCTGAACCGCTGGTGAATTCTTCTTCGTGATGGGAAATGAGAGTGACATGTGCCCGACCAAACACCTCCAGCGAGTCTCTCATTGGTTCCCCCTCTTGCAGTTCATCCTGCGGACAAATTGCAGACGGTACGAAAGAGGCATGGAAAGGCGCCGAGTCTCCAAGTGGGGAGATTGTTAGTAAGGGGGCCTGAATGGAGAACACGAGCACCAGGAGAGGAAAACTGAGGTGAGTTTCAGAAAGCTTTCCCGATCCCACGGTGTAGCATCCGCTGGGTTTCCAATGAGTGCTTTCGCTGTCGGAAGATTGCGTTGAACCTGGAGAGTTGGGAGCCATGGAATGGGGAGCACGCAGGATTCCTTTCAAGGGTCTGCATTTGCTTTCCCAACCTCACCAATCGTCTCAGCCCCAAGAGTGTCCAGCCTTATGTCTTCTGCCGCTGGGGCTGTAGATGTGGTCAATCCTGGTTGCATGCCAGTCCCTGAACGCATTTTGGAAGAATTTCTCTCTGTTTTGCCCTGCTTGTTTCTTCTTTGTGTTGGAAATGTATCCTCAGAATGGGTCTGAGCTGATTTTCCCTGCTGGTTTTAGGCCGCTTTACACACCCTTGATGCACTTACACAGAGATATCAAGACTTAGCTTTTAAGATGCTTACTAGTCGGATAGATACTTGTGCGATGAACAGGGTCTGGTGAGTCCAGTTGATTGAGCAAGGAGTAGGTCGTGTCCATTCCATATTCGGTTTTCGGAAGGGTATCTGTGCTCATTTCAAACTCGAGTTTTATGCGTCACCGCACCTCACCTTTCCCCTGAAGCAGGCATAAGTGTGTTTTCTAAAAGCGTGACGCTGTTCTGTTTGGGGATTCAGTGCATGGGGAGCGATTTTTACATTCCCTCGATAAGTGATATCATAAGTTTCTTTTTTTGTGGGACTTATTTCACTGAGGATGATCGTACCTAAATCCACTCAGGATGCTGCTACCAGCCTCATGACGTGGATTTCATGGCTGAGTGACACTCCATTGGACCTACGTAGCACCACTTGTCCACTTGTCCACTTGTCTTTGTCCACTTGTCCACTCGTCTTTGTCCACTTGGCTCTTTCCTGGGATATGAAACGTGTACCGGAGTGGAGGTTCTTGTCAAGACAGCAGCCCTCAACTTTGGGGTCCCTGTGTCTGGTTGATTTTTTCATTTTCCCAAGGTCAACGCCCATGTGGGGAAGTGCCCTATGCTCTGTGGTTCTGTGTTTTACATGGTTTGGGAAAGAGGATACACTTGTGAAGATTGGCTGTTGGCCATTGACATCCCGCCCATCAGCTTAACAAGGCTCCCTTGACTCCGTGGGCTGTCCTGCCTTTCTGGTTTTTAGACTTTTTTCGCCTGGCCCTTTTGCCCCGGGTGGGGGGGGGGCGAGAGATTTCTTTGTAGTGCTGATTTGCTCTCCCAGGTTGCTTGGTTGGCCAAAAAGGGCGTATGCGTTTTTTCCTGAATATATTCAGGAAAAAACGCATACGCCCTTTTTGGCCAACCGCATCATTGTCCACGTTCTGGCGCTTTTCATGTGCTATCGGGGCCATTCCGATGTACCCGTTGACATCCGTTTCCTGCAGTTCTGCCTTGCGTTCAGCGCCTCTTCGTAGCCTGACCTCAATATATTTTGGGGCGATAGTTATCGTTTAGAACTCTGCAGGTTTGGGAAGTGCAGGGCCCCTGAGCTCCATTTCCCAAGTCGCTTTTTTGTGAGTGGGACGCAACACGGCTGGATGGCTTCACGCCCTATTGTCGATCCGCGGTTGCAGGCTGAACCGCTGGTGAATTCTTCTTCGTGATGGGAAATGAGAGTGACATGTGCCCGACCAAACACCTCCAGCGAGTCTCTCATTGGTTCCCCCTCTTGCAGTTCATCCTGCGGACAAATTGCAGACGGTACGAAAGAGGCATGGAAAGGCGCCGAGTCTCCAAGTGGGGAGATTGTTAGTAAGGGGGCCTGAATGGAGAACACGAGCACCAGGAGAGGAAAACTGAGGTGAGTTTCAGAAAGCTTTCCCGATCCCACGGTGTAGCATCCGCTGGGTTTCCAATGAGTGCTTTCGCTGTCGGAAGATTGCGTTGAACCTGGAGAGTTGGGAGCCATGGAATGGGGAGCACGCAGGATTCCTTTCAAGGGTCTGCATTTGCTTTCCCAACCTCACCAATCGTCTCAGCCCCAAGAGTGTCCAGCCTTATGTCTTCTGCCGCTGGGGCTGTAGATGTGGTCAATCCTGGTTGCATGCCATTCCCTGAACGCATTTTGGAAGAATTTCTCTCTGTTTTGCCCTGCTTGTTTCTTCTTTGTGTTGGAAATGTATCCTCAGAATGGGTCTGAGCTGATTTTCCCTGCTGGTTTTAGGCCGCTTTACACACCCTTGATGCACTTACACAGAGATATCAAGACTTAGCTTTTAAGATGCTTACTAGTCGGATAGATACTTGTGCGATGAACAGGGTCTGGTGAGTCCAGTTGATTGAGCAAGGAGTAGGTCGTGTCCATTCCATATTCGGTTTTCGGAAGGGTATCTGTGCTCATTTCAAACTCGAGTTTTATGCGTCACCGCACCTCACCTTTCCCCTGAAGCAGGCATAAGTGTGTTTTCTAAAAGCGTGACTCTGTTCTGTTTGGGGATTCCGTTCATGGGGAGCGATTTTTACATTCCCTCCATAAGTGATATCATAAGTTTCTTTTTTTGTGGGACTTATTTCACTGAGGATGATCGTACCTAAATCCACTCAGGATGCTGCTACCAGCCTCATGACGTGGATTTCATGGCTGAGTGACACTCCATTGGACCTACGTAGCACCACTTGTCCACTTGTCCACTTGTCTTTGTCCACTTGTCCACTCGTCTTTGTCCACTTGGCTCTTTCCTGGGATATGAAACGTGTACCGGAGTGGAGGTTCTTGTCAAGACAGCAGCCCTCAACTTTGGGGTCCCTGTGTCTGGTTGATTTTTTCATTTTCCCAAGGTCAACGCCCATGTGTGGAAGTGCCCTATGCTCTGTGGTTCTGTGTTTTACATGGTTTGGGAAAGAGGATACACTTGTGAAGATTGGCTGTTGGCCATTGACATCCCGCCCATCAGCTTAACAAGGCTCCCTTGACTCCGTGGGCTGTCCTGCCTTTCTGGTTTTTAGACTTTTTTCGCCTGGCCCTTTTGCCCCGGGGGGGGGGCGAGAGATTTCTTTGTAGTGCTGATTTGCTCTCCCAGGTTGCTTGATTGGCCAAAAAGGGCGTATGCGTTTTTTCCTGAATATATTCAGGAAAAAACGCATACGCCCTTTTTGGCCAACCGCATCATTGTCCACGTTCTGGCGCTTTTCATGTGCTATCGGGGCCATTCCGATGTACCCGTTGACATCCGTTTCCTGCAGTTCTGCCTTGCGTTCAGCGCCTCTTCGTAGCCTGACCTCAATATATTTTGGGGCGATAGTTATCGTTTAGAACTCTGCAGGTTTGGGAAGTGCAGGGCCCCTGAGCTCCATTTCCCAAGTCGCTTTTTTGTGAGTGGGACGCAACACGGCTGGATGGCTTCACGCCCTATTGTCGATCCGCGGTTGCAGGCTGAACCGCTGGTGAATTCTTCTTCGTGATGGGAAATGAGAGTGACATGTGCCCGACCAAACACCTCCAGCGAGTCTCTCATTGGTTCCCCCTCTTGCAGTTCATCCTGCGGACAAATTGCAGACGGTACGAAAGAGGCATGGAAAGGCGCCGAGTCTCCAAGTGGGGAGATTGTTAGTAAGGGGGCCTGAATGGAGAACACGAGCACCAGGAGAGGAAAACTGAGGTGAGTTTCAGAAAGCTTTCCCGATCCCACGGTGTAGCATCCGCTGGGTTTCCAATGAGTGCTTTCGCTGTCGGAAGATTGCGTTGAACCTGGAGAGTTGGGAGCCATGGAATGGGGAGCACGCAGGATTCCTTTCAAGGGTCTGCATTTGCTTTCCCAACCTCACCAATCGTCTCAGCCCCAAGAGTGTCCAGCCTTATGTCTTCTGCCGCTGGGGCTGTAGATGTGGTCAATCCTGGTTGCATGCCAGTCCCTGAACGCATTTTGGAAGAATTTCTCTCTGTTTTGCCCTGCTTGTTTCTTCTTTGTGTTGGAAATGTATCCTCAGAATGGGTCTGAGCTGATTTTCCCTGCTGGTTTTAGGCCGCTTTACACACACTTGATGCACTTACACAGAGATATCAAGACTTAGCTTTTAAGATGCTTACTAGTCGGATAGATACTTGTGCGATGAACAGGGTCTGGTGAGTCCAGTTGATTGAGCAAGGAGTAGGTCGTGTCCATTCCATATTCGGTTTTCGGAAGGGTATCTGTGCTCATTTCAAACTCGAGTTTTATGCGTCACCGCACCTCACCTTTCCCCTGAAGCAGGCATAAGTGTGTTTTCTAAAAGCGTGACTCTGTTCTGTTTGGGGATTCCGTTCATGGGGAGCGATTTTTACATTCCCTCGATAAGTGATATCATAAGTTTCTTTTTTTGTGGGACTTATTTCACTGAGGATGATCGTACCTAAATCCACTCAGGATGCTGCTACCAGCCTCATGACGTGGATTTCATGGCTGAGTGACACTCCATTGGACCTACGTAGCACCACTTGTCCACTTGTCCACTTGTCTTTGTCCACTTGTCCACTCGTCTTTGTCCACTTGGCTCTTTCCTGGGATATGAAACGTGTACCGGAGTGGAGGTTCTTGTCAAGACAGCAGCCCTCAACTTTGGGGTCCCTGTGTCTGGTTGATTTTTTCATTTTCCCAAGGTCAACGCCCATGTGTGGAAGTGCCCTATGCTCTGTGGTTCTGTGTTTTACATGGTTTGGGAAAGAGGATACACTTGTGAAGATTGGCTGTTGGCCATTGACATCCCGCCCATCAGCTTAACAAGGCTCCCTTGACTCCGTGGGCTGTCCTGCCTTTCTGGTTTTTAGACTTTTTTCGCCTGGCCCTTTTGCCCCCGGGGGTGGGGGGCGAGAGATTTCTTTGTAGTGCTGATTTGCTCTCCCAGGTTGCTTGATTGGCCAAAAAGGGCGTATGCGTTTTTTCCTGAATATATTCAGGAAAAAACGCATACGCCCTTTTTGGCCAACCGCATCATTGTCCACGTTCTGGCGCTTTTCATGTGCTATCGGGGCCATTCCGATGTACCCGTTGACATCCGTTTCCTGCAGTTCTGCCTTGCGTTCAGCGCCTCTTCGTAGCCTGACCTCAATATATTTTGGGGCGATAGTTATCGTTTAGAACTCTGCAGGTTTGGGAAGTGCAGGGCCCCTGAGCTCCATTTCCCAAGTCGCTTTTTTGTGAGTGGGACGCAACACGGCTGGATGGCTTCACGCCCTATTGTCGATCCGCGGTGGCAGGCTGAACCGCTGGTGAATTCTTCTTCGTGATGGGAAATGAGAGTGACATGTGCCCGACCAAACACCTCCAGCGAGTCTCTCATTGGTTCCCCCTCTTGCAGTTCATCCTGCGGACAAATTGCAGACGGTACGAAAGAGGCATGGAAAGGCGCCGAGTCTCCAAGTGGGGAGATTGTTAGTAAGGGGGCCTGAATGGAGAACACGAGCACCAGGAGAGGAAAACTGAGGTGAGTTTCAGAAAGCTTTCCCGATCCCACGGTGTAGCATCCGCTGGGTTTCCAATGAGTGCTTTCGCTGTCGGAAGATTGCGTTGAACCTGGAGAGTTGGGAGCCATGGAATGGGGAGCACGCAGGATTCCTTTCAAGGGTCTGCATTTGCTTTCCCAACCTCACCAATCGTCTCAGCCCCAAGAGTGTCCAGCCTTATGTCTTCTGCCGCTGGGGCTGTAGATGTGGTCAATCCTGGTTGCATGCCAGTCCCTGAACGCATTTTGGAAGAATTTCTCTCTGTTTTGCCCTGCTTGTTTCTTCTTTGTGTTGGAAATGTATCCTCAGAATGGGTCTGAGCTGATTTTCCCTGCTGGTTTTAGGCCGCTTTACACACCCTTGATGCACTTACAAAGAGATATCAAGACTTAGCTTTTAAGATGCTTACTAGTCGGATAGATACTTGTGCGATGAACAGGGTCTGGTGAGTCCAGTTGATTGAGCAAGGAGTAGGTCGTGTCCATTCCATATTCGGTTTTCGGAAGGGTATCTGTGCTCATTTCAAACTCGAGTTTTATGCGTCACCGCACCTCACCTTTCCCCTGAAGCAGGCATAAGTGTGTTTTCTAAAAGCGTGACTCTGTTCTGTTTGGGGATTCAGTGCATGGGGAGCGATTTTTACATTCCCTCGATAAGTGATATCATAAGTTTCTTTTTTTGTGGGACTTATTTCACTGAGGATGATCGTACCTAAATCCACTCAGGATGCTGCTACCAGCCTCATGACGTGGATTTCATGGCTGAGTGACACTCCATTGGACCTACGTAGCACCACTTGTCCACTTGTCCACTTGTCTTTGTCCACTTGTCCACTCGTCTTTGTCCACTTGGCTCTTTCCTGGGATATGAAACGTGTACCGGAGTGGAGGTTCTTGTCAAGACAGCAGCCCTCAACTTTGGGGTCCCTGTGTCTGGTTGATTTTTTCATTTTCCCAAGGTCAACGCCCATGTGGGGAAGTGCCCTATGCTCTGTGGTTCTGTGTTTTACATGGTTTGGGAAAGAGGATACACTTGTGAAGATTGGCTGTTGGCCATTGACATCCCGCCCATCAGCTTAACAAGGCTCCCTTGACTCCGTGGGCTGTCCTGCCTTTCTGGTTTTTAGACATTTTTCGCCTGGCCCTTTTGCCCCGGGTGGGGGGGGGGGGCGAGAGATTTCTTTGTAGTGCTGATTTGCTCTCCCAGGTTGCTTGGTTGGCCAAAAAGGGCGTATGCGTTTTTTCCTGAATATATTCAGGAAAAAACGCATACGCCCTTTTTGGCCAACCGCATCATTGTCCACGTTCTGGCGCTTTTCATGTGCTATCGGGGCCATTCCGATGTACCCGTTGACATCCGTTTCCTGCAGTTCTGCCTTGCGTTCAGCGCCTCTTCGTAGCCTGACCTCAATATATTTTGGGGCGATAGTTATCGTTTAGAACTCTGCAGGTTTGGGAAGTGCAGGGCCCCTGAGCTCCATTTCCCAAGTCGCTTTTTTGTGAGTGGGACGCAACACGGCTGGATGGCTTCACGCCCTATTGTCGATCCGCGGTTGCAGGCTGAACCGCTGGTGAATTCTTCTTCGTGATGGGAAATGAGAGTGACATGTGCCCGACCAAACACCTCCAGCGAGTCTCTCATTGGTTCCCCCTCTTGCAGTTCATCCTGCGGACAAATTGCAGACGGTACGAAAGAGGCATGGAAAGGCGCCGAGTCTCCAAGTGGGGAGATTGTTAGTAAGGGGGCCTGAATGGAGAACACGAGCACCAGGAGAGGAAAACTGAGGTGAGTTTCAGAAAGCTTTCCCGATCCCACGGTGTAGCATCCGCTGGGTTTCCAATGAGTGCTTTCGCTGTCGGAAGATTGCGTTGAACCTGGAGAGTTGGGAGCCATGGAATGGGGAGCACGCAGGATTCCTTTCAAGGGTCTGCATTTGCTTTCCCAACCTCACCAATCGTCTCAGCCCCAAGAGTGTCCAGCCTTATGTCTTCTGCCGCTGGGGCTGTAGATGTGGTCAATCCTGGTTGCATGCCAGTCCCTGAACGCATTGTGGAAGAATTTCTCTCTGTTTTGCCCTGCTTGTTTCTTCTTTGTGTTGGAAATGTATCCTCAGAATGGGTCTGAGCTGATTTTCCCTGCTGGTTTTAGGCCGCTTTACACACCCTTGATGCACTTACACAGAGATATCAAGACTTAGCTTTTAAGATGCTTACTAGTCGGATAGATACTTGTGCGATGAACAGGGTCTGGTGAGTCCAGTTGATTGAGCAAGGAGTAGGTCGTGTCCATTCCATATTCGGTTTTCGGAAGGGTATCTGTGCTCATTTCAAACTCGAGTTTTATGCGTCACCGCACCTCACCTTTCCCCTGAAGCAGGCATAAGTGTGTTTTCTAAAAGCGTGACTCTGTTCTGTTTGGGGATTCCGTTCATGGGGAGCGATTTTTACATTCCCTCGATAAGTGATATCATAAGTTTCTTTTTTTGTGGGACTTATTTCACTGAGGATGATCGTACCTAAATCCACTCAGGATGCTGCTACCAGCCTCATGACGTGGATTTCATGGCTGAGTGACACTCCATTGGACCTACGTAGCACCACTTGTCCACTTGTCCACTTGTCTTTGTCCACTTGTCCACTCGTCTTTGTCCACTTGGCTCTTTCCTGGGATATGAAACGTGTACCGGAGTGGAGGTTCTTGTCAAGACAGCAGCCCTCAACTTTGGGGTCCCTGTGTCTGGTTGATTTTTTCATTTTCCCAAGGTCAGCGCCCATGTGTGGAAGTGCCCTATGCTCTGTGGTTCTGTGTTTTACATGGTTTGGGAAAGAGGATACACTTGTGAAGATTGGCTGTTGGCCATTGACATCCCGCCCATCAGCTTAACAAGGCTCCCTTGACTCCGTGGGCTGTCCTGCCTTTCTGGTTTTTAGACTTTTTTCGCCTGGCCCTTTTGCCCCCGGGGGTGGGGGGCGAGAGATTTCTTTGTAGTGCTGATTTGCTCTCCCAGGTTGCTTGGTTGGCCAAAAAGGGCGTATGCGTTTTTTCCTGAATATATTCAGGAAAAAACGCATACGCCCTTTTTGGCCAACCGCATCATTGTCCACGTTCTGGCGCTTTTCATGTGCTATCGGGGCCATTCCGATGTACCCGTTGACATCCGTTTCCTGCAGTTCTGCCTTGCGTTCAGCGCCTCTTCGTAGCCTGACCTCAATATATTTTGGGGCGATAGTTATCGTTTAGAACTCTGCAGGTTTGGGAAGTGCAGGGCCCCTGAGCTCCATTTCCCAAGTCGCTTTTTTGTGAGTGGGACGCAACACGGCTGGATGGCTTCACGCCCTATTGTCGATCCGCGGTGGCAGGCTGAACCGCTGGTGAATTCTTCTTCGTGATGGGAAATGAGAGTGACATGTGCCCGACCAAACACCTCCAGCGAGTCTCTCATTGGTTCCCCCTCTTGCAGTTCATCCTGCGGACAAATTGCAGACGGTACGAAAGAGGCATGGAAAGGCGCCGAGTCTCCAAGTGGGGAGATTGTTAGTAAGGGGGCCTGAATGGAGAACACGAGCACCAGGAGAGGAAAACTGAGGTGAGTTTCAGAAAGCTTTCCCGATCCCACGGTGTAGCATCCGCTGGGTTTCCAATGAGTGCTTTCGCTGTCGGAAGATTGCGTTGAACCTGGAGAGTTGGGAGCCATGGAATGGGGAGCACGCAGGATTCCTTTCAAGGGTCTGCATTTGCTTTCCCAACCTCACCAATCGTCTCAGCCCCAAGAGTGTCCAGCCTTATGTCTTCTGCCGCTGGGGCTGTAGATGTGGTCAATCCTGGTTGCATGCCAGTCCCTGAACGCATTTTGGAAGAATTTCTCTCTGTTTTGCCCTGCTTGTTTCTTCTTTGTGTTGGAAATGTATCCTCAGAATGGGTCTGAGCTGATTTTCCCTGCTGGTTTTAGGCCGCTTTACACACCCTTGATGCACTTACACAGAGATATCAAGACTTAGCTTTTAAGATGCTTACTAGTCGGATAGATACTTGTGCGATGAACAGGGTCTGGTGAGTCCAGTTGATTGAGCAAGGAGTAGGTCGTGTCCATTCCATATTCGGTTTTCGGAAGGGTATCTGTGCTCATTTCAAACTCGAGTTTTATGCGTCACCGCACCTCACCTTTCCCCTGAAGCAGGCATAAGTGTGTTTTCTAAAAGCGTGACTCTGTTCTGTTTGGGGATTCCGTTCATGGGGAGCGATTTTTACATTCCCTCGATAAGTGATATCATAAGTTTCTTTTTTTGTGGGACTTATTTCACTGAGGATGATCGTACCTAAATCCACTCAGGATGCTGCTACCAGCCTCATGACGTGGATTTCATGGCTGAGTGACACTCCATTGGACCTACGTAGCACCACTTGTCCACTTGTCCACTTGTCTTTGTCCACTTGTCCACTCGTCTTTGTCCACTTGGCTCTTTCCTGGGATATGAAACGTGTACCGGAGTGGAGGTTCTTGTCAAGACAGCAGCCCTCAACTTTGGGGTCCCTGTGTCTGGTTGATTTTTTCATTTTCCCAAGGTCAGCGCCCATGTGTGGAAGTGCCCTATGCTCTGTGGTTCTGTGTTTTACATGGTTTGGGAAAGAGGATACACTTGTGAAGATTGGCTGTTGGCCATTGACATCCCGCCCATCAGCTTAACAAGGCTCCCTTGACTCCGTGGGCTGTCCTGCCTTTCTGGTTTTTAGACTTTTTTCGCCTGGCCCTTTTGCCCCCGGGGGTGGGGGGCGAGAGATTTCTTTGTAGTGCTGATTTGCTCTCCCAGGTTGCTTGGTTGGCCAAAAAGGGCGTATGCGTTTTTTCCTGAATATATTCAGGAAAAAACGCATACGCCCTTTTTGGCCAACCGCATCATTGTCCACGTTCTGGCGCTTTTCATGTGCTATCGGGGCCATTCCGATGTACCCGTTGACATCCGTTTCCTGCAGTTCTGCCTTGCGTTCAGCGCCTCTTCGTAGCCTGACCTCAATATATTTTGGGGCGATAGTTATCGTTTAGAACTCTGCAGGTTTGGGAAGTGCAGGGCCCCTGAGCTCCATTTCCCAAGTCGCTTTTTTGTGAGTGGGACGCAACACGGCTGGATGGCTTCACGCCCTATTGTCGATCCGCGGTGGCAGGCTGAACCGCTGGTGAATTCTTCTTCGTGATGGGAAATGAGAGTGACATGTGCCCGACCAAACACCTCCAGCGAGTCTCTCATTGGTTCCCCCTCTTGCAGTTCATCCTGCGGACAAATTGCAGACGGTACGAAAGAGGCATGGAAAGGCGCCGAGTCTCCAAGTGGGGAGATTGTTAGTAAGGGGGCCTGAATGGAGAACACGAGCACCAGGAGAGGAAAACTGAGGTGAGTTTCAGAAAGCTTTCCCGATCCCACGGTGTAGCATCCGCTGGGTTTCCAATGAGTGCTTTCGCTGTCGGAAGATTGCGTTGAACCTGGAGAGTTGGGAGCCATGGAATGGGGAGCACGCAGGATTCCTTTCAAGGGTCTGCATTTGCTTTCCCAACCTCACCAATCGTCTCAGCCCCAAGAGTGTCCAGCCTTATGTCTTCTGCCGCTGGGGCTGTAGATGTGGTCAATCCTGGTTGCATGCCAGTCCCTGAACGCATTTTGGAAGAATTTCTCTCTGTTTTGCCCTGCTTGTTTCTTCTTTGTGTTGGAAATGTATCCTCAGAATGGGTCTGAGCTGATTTTCCCTGCTGGTTTTAGGCCGCTTTACACACCCTTGATGCACTTACACAGAGATATCAAGACTTAGCTTTTAAGATGCTTACTAGTCGGATAGATACTTGTGCGATGAACAGGGTCTGGTGAGTCCAGTTGATTGAGCAAGGAGTAGGTCGTGTCCATTCCATATTCGGTTTTCGGAAGGGTATCTGTGCTCATTTCAAACTCGAGTTTTATGCGTCACCGCACCTCACCTTTCCCCTGAAGCAGGCATAAGTGTGTTTTCTAAAAGCGTGACGCTGTTCTGTTTGGGGATTCAGTGCATGGGGAGCGATTTTTACATTCCCTCGATAAGTGATATCATAAGTTTCTTTTTTTGTGGGACTTATTTCACTGAGGATGATCGTACCTAAATCCACTCAGGATGCTGCTACCAGCCTCATGACGTGGATTTCATGGCTGAGTGACACTCCATTGGACCTACGTAGCACCACTTGTCCACTTGTCCACTTGTCTTTGTCCACTTGTCCACTCGTCTTTGTCCACTTGGCTCTTTCCTGGGATATGAAACGTGTACCGGAGTGGAGGTTCTTGTCAAGACAGCAGCCCTCAACTTTGGGGTCCCTGTGTCTGGTTGATTTTTTCATTTTCCCAAGGTCAACGCCCATGTGTGGAAGTGCCCTATGCTCTGTGGTTCTGTGTTTTACATGGTTTGGGAAAGAGGATACACTTGTGAAGATTGGCTGTTGGCCATTGACATCCCGCCCATCAGCTTAACAAGGCTCCCTTGACTCCGTGGGCTGTCCTGCCTTTCTGGTTTTTAGACTTTTTTCGCCTGGCCCTTTTGCCCCGGGTGGGGGGGGGGCGAGAGATTTCTTTGTAGTGCTGATTTGCTCTCCCAGGTTGCTTGGTTGGCCAAAAAGGGCGTATGCGTTTTTTCCTGAATATATTCAGGAAAAAACGCATACGCCCTTTTTGGCCAACCGCATCATTGTCCACGTTCTGGCGCTTTTCATGTGCTATCGGGGCCATTCCGATGTACCCGTTGACATCCGTTTCCTGCAGTTCTGCCTTGCGTTCAGCGCCTCTTCGTAGCCTGCGCTCAATATATTTTGGGGCGATAGTTATCGTTTAGAACTCTGCAGGTTTGGGAAGTGCAGGGCCCCTGAGCTCCATTTCCCAAGTCGCTTTTTTGTGAGTGGGACGCAACACGGCTGGATGGCTTCACGCCCTATTGTCGATCCGCGGTGGCAGGCTGAACCGCTGGTGAATTCTTCTTCGTGATGGGAAATGAGAGTGACATGTGCCCGACCAAACACCTCCAGCGAGTCTCTCATTGGTTCCCCCTCTTGCAGTTCATCCTGCGGACAAATTGCAGACGGTACGAAAGAGGCATGGAAAGGCGCCGAGTCTCCAAGTGGGGAGATTGTTAGTAAGGGGGCCTGAATGGAGAACACGAGCACCAGGAGAGGAAAACTGAGGTGAGTTTCAGAAAGCTTTCCCGATCCCACGGTGTAGCATCCGCTGGGTTTCCAATGAGTGCTTTCGCTGTCGGAAGATTGCGTTGAACCTGGAGAGTTGGGAGCCATGGAATGGGGAGCACGCAGGATTCCTTTCAAGGGTCTGCATTTGCTTTCCCAACCTCACCAATCGTCTCAGCCCCAAGAGTGTCCAGCCTTATGTCTTCTGCCGCTGGGGCTGTAGATGTGGTCAATCCTGGTTGCATGCCAGTCCCTGAACGCATTTTGGAAGAATTTCTCTCTGTTTTGCCCTGCTTGTTTCTTCTTTGTGTTGGAAATGTATCCTCAGAATGGGTCTGAGCTGATTTTCCCTGCTGGTTTTAGGCCGCTTTACACACCCTTGATGCACTTACACAGAGATATCAAGACTTAGCTTTTAAGATGCTTACTAGTCGGATAGATACTTGTGCGATGAACAGGGTCTGGTGAGTCCAGTTGATTGAGCAAGGAGTAGGTCGTGTCCATTCCATATTCGGTTTTCGGAAGGGTATCTGTGCTCATTTCAAACTCGAGTTTTATGCGTCACCGCACCTCACCTTTCCCCTGAAGCAGGCATAAGTGTGTTTTCTAAAAGCGTGACTCTGTTCTGTTTGGGGATTCCGTTCATGGGGAGCGATTTTTACATTCCCTCGATAAGTGATATCATAAGTTTCTTTTTTTGTGGGACTTATTTCACTGAGGACGATCGTACCTAAATCCACTCAGGATGCTGCTACCAGCCTCATGACGTGGACTTCATGGCTGAGTGACACTCCATTGGACCTACGTAGCACCACTTGTCCACTTGTCCACTTGTCTTTGTCCACTTGTCCACTCGTCTTTGTCCACTTGGCTCTTTCCTGGGATATGAAACATGTACCGGAGTGGAGGTTCTTGTCAAGACAGCAGCCCTCAACTTTGGGGTCCCTGTGTCTGGTTGATTTTTTCATTTTCCCAAGGTCAACGCCCATGTGTGGAAGTGCCCTATGCTCTGTGGTTCTGTGTTTTACATGGTTTGGGAAAGAGGATACACTTGTGAAGATTGGCTGTTGGCCATTGACATCCCGCCCATCAGCTTAACAAGGCTCCCTTGACTCCGTGGGCTGTCCTGCCTTTCTGGTTTTTAGACTTTTTTCGCCTGGCCCTTTTGCCCCGGGTGGGGGGGGGGCGAGAGATTTCTTTGTAGTGCTGATTTGCTCTCCCAGGTTGCTTGGTTGGCCAAAAAGGGCGTATGCGTTTTTTCCTGAATATATTCAGGAAAAAACGCATACGCCCTTTTTGGCCAACCGCATCATTGTCCACGTTCTGGCGCTTTTCATGTGCTATCGGGGCCATTCCGATGTACCCGTTGACATCCGTTTCCTGCAGTTCTGCCTTGCGTTCAGCGCCTCTTCGTAGCCTGCGCTCAATATATTTTGGGGCGATAGTTATCGTTTAGAACTCTGCAGGTTTGGGAAGTGCAGGGCCCCTGAGCTCCATTTCCCAAGTCGCTTTTTTGTGAGTGGGACGCAACACGGCTGGATGGCTTCACGCCCTATTGTCGATCCGCGGTTGCAGGCTGAACCGCTGGTGAATTCTTCTTCGTGATGGGAAATGAGAGTGACATGTGCCCGACCAAACACCTCCAGCGAGTCTCTCATTGGTTCCCCCTCTTGCAGTTCATCCTGCGGACAAATTGCAGACGGTACGAAAGAGGCATGGAAAGGCGCCGAGTCTCCAAGTGGGGAGATTGTTAGTAAGGGGGCCTGAATGGAGAACACGAGCACCAGGAGAGGAAAACTGAGGTGAGTTTCAGAAAGCTTTCCCGATCCCACGGTGTAGCATCCGCTGGGTTTCCAATGAGTGCTTTCGCTGTCGGAAGATTGCGTTGAACCTGGAGAGTTGGGAGCCATGGAATGGGGAGCACGCAGGATTCCTTTCAAGGGTCTGCATTTGCTTTCCCAACCTCACCAATCGTCTCAGCCCCAAGAGTGTCCAGCCTTATGTCTTCTGCCGCTGGGGCTGTAGATGAGGTCAATCCTGGTTGCATGCCAGTCCCTGAACGCATTTTGGAAGAATTTCTCTCTGTTTTGCCCTGCTTGTTTCTTCTTTGTGTTGGAAATGTATCCTCAGAATGGGTCTGAGCTGATTTTCCCTGCTGGTTTTAGGCCGCTTTACACACCCTTGATGCACTTACACAGAGATATCAAGACTTAGCTTTTAAGATGCTTACTAGTCGGATAGATACTTGTGCGATGAACAGGGTCTGGTGAGTCCAGTTGATTGAGCAAGGAGTAGGTCGTGTCCATTCCATATTCGGTTTTCGGAAGGGTATCTGTGCTCATTTCAAACTCGAGTTTTATGCGTCACCGCACCTCACCTTTCCCCTGAAGCAGGCATAAGTGTGTTTTCTAAAAGCGTGACTCTGTTCTGTTTGGGGATTCCGTGCATGGGGAGCGATTTTTACATTCCCTCGATAAGTGATATCATAAGTTTCTTTTTTTGTGGGACTTATTTCACTGAGGATGATCGTACCTAAATCCACTCAGGATGCTGCTACCAGCCTCATGACGTGGATTTCATGGCTGAGTGACACTCCATTGGACCTACGTAGCACCACTTGTCCACTTGTCCACTTGTCTTTGTCCACTTGTCCACTCGTCTTTGTCCACTTGGCTCTTTCCTGGGATATGAAACGTGTACCGGAGTGGAGGTTCTTGTCAAGACAGCAGCCCTCAACTTTGGGGTCCCTGTGTCTGGTTGATTTTTTCATTTTCCCAAGGTCAACGCCCATGTGGGGAAGTGCCCTATGCTCTGTGGTTCTGTGTTTTACATGGTTTGGGAAAGAGGATACACTTGTGAAGATTGGCTGTTGGCCATTGACATCCCGCCCATCAGCTTAACAAGGCTCCCTTGACTCCGTGGGCTGTCCTGCCTTTCTGGTTTTTAGACTTTTTTCGCCTGGCCCTTTTGCCCCGGGGGGGGGGCGAGAGATTTCTTTGTAGTGCTGATTTGCTCTCCCAGGTTGCTTGGTTGGCCAAAAAGGGCGTATGCGTTTTTTCCTGAATATATTCAGGAAAAAACACATACGCCCTTTTTGGCCAACCGCATCATTGTCCACGTTCTGGCGCTTTTCATGTGCTATCGGGGCCATTCCGATGTACCCGTTGACATCCGTTTCCTGCAGTTCTGCCTTGCGTTCAGCGCCTCTTCGTAGCCTGCGCTCAATATATTTTGGGGCGATAGTTATCGTTTAGAACTCTGCAGGTTTGGGAAGTGCAGGGCCCCTGAGCTCCATTTCCCAAGTCGCTTTTTTGTGAGTGGGACGCAACACGGCTGGATGGCTTCACGCCCTCTTGTCGATCCGCGGTGGCAGGCTGAACCGCTGGTGAATTCTTCTTCGTGATGGGAAATGAGAGTGACATGTGCCCGACCAAACACCTCCAGCGAGTCTCTCATTGGTTCCCCCTCTTGCAGTTCATCCTGCGGACAAATTGCAGACGGTACGAAAGAGGCATGGAAAGGCGCCGAGTCTCCAAGTGGGGAGATTGTTAGTAAGGGGGCCTGAATGGAGAACACGAGCACCAGGAGAGGAAAACTGAGGTGAGTTTCAGAAAGCTTTCCCGATCCCACGGTGTAGCATCCGCTGGGTTTCCAATGAGTGCTTTCGCTGTCGGAAGATTGCGTTGAACCTGGAGAGTTGGGAGCCATGGAATGGGGAGCACGCAGGATTCCTTTCAAGGGTCTGCATTTGCTTTCCCAACCTCACCAATCGTCTCAGCCCCAAGAGTGTCCAGCCTTCTGTCTTCTGCCGCTGAGGCTGTAGATGTGGTCAATCCTGGTTGCATGCCAGTCCCTGAACGCATTTTGGAAGAATTTCTCTCTGTTTTGCCCTGCTTGTTTCTTCTTTGTGTTGGAAATGTATCCTCAGAATGGGTCTGAGCTGATTTTCCCTGCTGGTTTTAGGCCGCTTTACACACCCTTGATGCACTTACACAGAGATATCAAGACTTAGCTTTTAAGATGCTTACTAGTCGGATAGATACTTGTGCGATGAACAGGGTCTGGTGAGTCCAGTTGATTGAGCAAGGAGTAGGTCGTGTCCATTCCATATTCGGTTTTCGGAAGGGTATCTGTGCTCATTTCAAACTCGAGTTTTATGCGTCACCGCACCTCACCTTTCCCCTGAAGCAGGCATAAGTGTGTTTTCTAAAAGCGTGACTCTGTTCTGTTTGGGGATTCCGTTCATGGGGAGCGATTTTTACATTCCCTCGATAAGTGATATCATAAGTTTCTTTTTTTGTGGGACTTATTTCACTGAGGATGATCGTACCTAAATCCACTCAGGATGCTGCTACCAGCCTCATGACGTGGATTTCATGGCTGAGTGACACTCCATTGGACCTACGTAGCACCACTTGTCCACTTGTCCACTTGTCTTTGTCCACTTGTCCACTCGTCTTTGTCCACTTGGCTCTTTCCTGGGATATGAAACGTGTACCGGAGTGGAGGTTCTTGTCAAGACAGCAGCCCTCAACTTTGGGGTCCCTGTGTCTGGTTGATTTTTTCATTTTCCCAAGGTCAACGCCCATGTGTGGAAGTGCCCTATGCTCTGTGGTTCTGTGTTTTACATGGTTTGGGAAAGAGGATACACTTGTGAAGATTGGCTGTTGGCCATTGACATCCCGCCCATCAGCTTAACAAGGCTCCCTTGACTCCGTGGGCTGTCCTGCCTTTCTGGTTTTTAGACTTTTTTCGCCTGGCCCTTTTGCCCCCGGGGGGGGGCGAGAGATTTCTTTGTAGTGCTGATTTGCTCTCCCAGGTTGCTTGGTTGGCCAAAAAGGGCGTATGCGTTTTTTCCTGAATATATTCAGGAAAAAACGCATACGCCCTTTTTGGCCAACCGCATCATTGTCCACGTTCTGGCGCTTTTCATGTGCTATCGGGGCCATTCCGATGTAGCCGTTGACATCCGTTTCCTGCAGTTCTGCCTTGCGTTCAGCGCCTCTTCGTAGCCTGCGCTCAATATATTTTGGGGCGATAGTTATCGTTTAGAACTCTGCAGGTTTGGGAAGTGCAGGGCCCCTGAGCTCCATTTCCCAAGTCGCTTTTTTGTGAGTGGGACGCAACACGGCTGGATGGCTTCACGCCCTATTGTCGATCCGCGGTTGCAGGCTGAACCGCTGGTGAATTCTTCTTCGTGATGGGAAATGAGAGTGACATGTGCCCGACCAAACACCTCCAGCGAGTCTCTCATTGGTTCCCCCTCTTGCAGTTCATCCTGCGGACAAATTGCAGACGGTACGAAAGAGGCATGGAAAGGCGCCGAGTCTCCAAGTGGGGAGATTGTTAGTAAGGGGGCCTGAATGGAGAACACGAGCACCAGGAGAGGAAAACTGAGGTGAGTTTCAGAAAGCTTTCCCGATCCCACGGTGTAGCATCCGCTGGGTTTCCAATGAGTGCTTTCGCTGTCGGAAGATTGCGTTGAACCTGGAGAGTTGGGAGCCATGGAATGGGGAGCACGCAGGATTCCTTTCAAGGGTCTGCATTTGCTTTCCCAACCTCACCAATCGTCTCAGCCCCAAGAGTGTCCAGCCTTATGTCTTCTGCCGCTGGGGCTGTAGATGTGGTCAATCCTGGTTGCATGCCAGTCCCTGAACGCATTTTGGAAGAATTTCTCTCTGTTTTGCCCTGCTTGTTTCTTCTTTGTGTTGGAAATGTATCCTCAGAATGGGTCTGAGCTGATTTTCCCTGCTGGTTTTAGGCCGCTTTACACACCCTTGATGCACTTACACAGAGATATCAAGACTTAGCTTTTAAGATGCTTACTAGTCGGATAGATACTTGTGCGATGAACAGGGTCTGGTGAGTCCAGTTGATTGAGCAAGGAGTAGGTCGTGTCCATTCCATATTCGGTTTTCGGAAGGGTATCTGTGCTCATTTCAAACTCGAGTTTTATGCGTCACCGCACCTCACCTTTCCCCTGAAGCAGGCATAAGTGTGTTTTCTAAAAGCGTGACTCTGTTCTGTTTGGGGATTCCGTTCATGGGGAGCGATTTTTACATTCCCTCGATAAGTGATATCATAAGTTTCTTTTTTTGTGGGACTTATTTCACTGAGGATGATCGTACCTAAATCCACTCAGGATGCTGCTACCAGCCTCATGACGTGGACTTCATGGCTGAGTGACACTCCATTGGACCTACGTAGCACCACTTGTCCACTTGTCCACTTGTCTTTGTCCACTTGTCCACTCGTCTTTGTCCACTTGGCTCTTTCCTGGGATATGAAACGTGTACCGGAGTGGAGGTTCTTGTCAAGACAGCAGCCCTCAACTTTGGGGTCCCTGTGTCTGGTTGATTTTTTCATTTTCCCAAGGTCAACGCCCATGTGTGGAAGTGCCCTATGCTCTGTGGTTCTGTGTTTTACATGGTTTGGGAAAGAGGATACACTTGTGAAGATTGGCTGTTGGCCATTGACATCCCGCCCATCAGCTTAACAAGGCTCCCTTGACTCCGTGGGCTGTCCTGCCTTTCTGGTTTTTAGACTTTTTTCGCCTGGCCCTTTTGCCCCCGGGGGTGGGGGGCGAGAGATTTCTTTGTAGTGCTGATTTGCTCTCCCAGGTTGCTTGGTTGGCCAAAAAGGGCGTATGCGTTTTTTCCTGAATATATTCAGGAAAAAACGCATACGCCCTTTTTGGCCAACCGCATCATTGTCCACGTTCTGGCGCTTTTCATGTGCTATCGGGGCCATTCCGATGTAGCCGTTGACATCCGTTTCCTGCAGTTCTGCCTTGCGTTCAGCGCCTCTTCGTAGCCTGCGCTCAATATATTTTGGGGCGATAGTTATCGTTTAGAACTCTGCAGGTTTGGGAAGTGCAGGGCCCCTGAGCTCCATTTCCCAAGTCGCTTTTTTGTGAGTGGGACGCAACACGGCTGGATGGCTTCACGCCCTATTGTCGATCCGCGGTTGCAGGCTGAACCGCTGGTGAATTCTTCTTCGTGATGGGAAATGAGAGTGACATGTGCCCGACCAAACACCTCCAGCGAGTCTCTCATTGGTTCCCCCTCTTGCAGTTCATCCTGCGGACAAATTGCAGACGGTACGAAAGAGGCATGGAAAGGCGCCGAGTCTCCAAGTGGGGAGATTGTTAGTAAGGGGGCCTGAATGGAGAACACGAGCACCAGGAGAGGAAAACTGAGGTGAGTTTCAGAAAGCTTTCCCGATCCCACGGTGTAGCATCCGCTGGGTTTCCAATGAGTGCTTTCGCTGTCGGAAGATTGCGTTGAACCTGGAGAGTTGGGAGCCATGGAATGGGGAGCACGCAGGATTCCTTTCAAGGGTCTGCATTTGCTTTCCCAACCTCACCAATCGTCTCAGCCCCAAGAGTGTCCAGCCTTATGTCTTCTGCCGCTGGGGCTGTAGATGTGGTCAATCCTGGTTGCATGCCAGTCCCTGAACGCATTTTGGAAGAATTTCTCTCTGTTTTGCCCTGCTTGTTTCTTCTTTGTGTTGGAAATGTATCCTCAGAATGGGTCTGAGCTGATTTTCCCTGCTGGTTTTAGGCCGCTTTACACACCCTTGATGCACTTACACAGAGATATCAAGACTTAGCTTTTAAGATGCTTACTAGTCGGATAGATACTTGTGCGATGAACAGGGTCTGGTGAGTCCAGTTGATTGAGCAAGGAGTAGGTCGTGTCCATTCCATATTCGGTTTTCGGAAGGGTATCTGTGCTCATTTCAAACTCGAGTTTTATGCGTCACCGCACCTCACCTTTCCCCTGAAGCAGGCATAAGTGTGTTTTCTAAAAGCGTGACTCTGTTCTGTTTGGGGATTCCGTGCATGGGGAGCGATTTTTACATTCCCTCGATAAGTGATATCATAAGTTTCTTTTTTTGTGGGACTTATTTCACTGAGGATGATCGTACCTAAATCCACTCAGGATGCTGCTACCAGCCTCATGACGTGGATTTCATGGCTGAGTGACACTCCATTGGACCTACGTAGCACCACTTGTCCACTTGTCCACTTGTCTTTGTCCACTTGTCCACTCGTCTTTGTCCACTTGGCTCTTTCCTGGGATATGAAACGTGTACCGGAGTGGAGGTTCTTGTCAAGACAGCAGCCCTCAACTTTGGGGTCCCTGTGTCTGGTTGATTTTTTCATTTTCCCAAGGTCAACGCCCATGTGGGGAAGTGCCCTATGCTCTGTGGTTCTGTGTTTTACATGGTTTGGGAAAGAGGATACACTTGTGAAGATTGGCTGTTGGCCATTGACATCCCGCCCATCAGCTTAACAAGGCTCCCTTGACTCCGTGGGCTGTCCTGCCTTTCTGGTTTTTAGACTTTTTTCGCCTGGCCCTTTTGCCCCCGGGGGTGGGGGGCGAGAGATTTCTTTGTAGTGCTGATTTGCTCTCCCAGGTTGCTTGGTTGGCCAAAAAGGGCGTATGCGTTTTTTCCTGAATATATTCAGGAAAAAACGCATACGCCCTTTTTGGCCAACCGCATCATTGTCCACGTTCTGGCGCTTTTCATGTGCTATCGGGGCCATTCCGATGTAGCCGTTGACATCCGTTTCCTGCAGTTCTGCCTTGCGTTCAGCGCCTCTTCGTAGCCTGCGCTCAATATATTTTGGGGCGATAGTTATCGTTTAGAACTCTGCAGGTTTGGGAAGTGCAGGGCCCCTGAGCTCCATTTCCCAAGTCGCTTTTTTGTGAGTGGGACGCAACACGGCTGGATGGCTTCACGCCCTCTTGTCGATCCGCGGTGGCAGGCTGAACCGCTGGTGAATTCTTCTTCGTGATGGGAAATGAGAGTGACATGTGCCCGACCAAACACCTCCAGCGAGTCTCTCATTGGTTCCCCCTCTTGCAGTTCATCCTGCGGACAAATTGCAGACGGTACGAAAGAGGCATGGAAAGGCGCCGAGTCTCCAAGTGGGGAGATTGTTAGTAAGGGGGCCTGAATGGAGAACACGAGCACCAGGAGAGGAAAACTGAGGTGAGTTTCAGAAAGCTTTCCCGATCCCACGGTGTAGCATCCGCTGGGTTTCCAATGAGTGCTTTCGCTGTCGGAAGATTGCGTTGAACCTGGAGAGTTGGGAGCCATGGAATGGGGAGCACGCAGGATTCCTTTCAAGGGTCTGCATTTGCTTTCCCAACCTCACCAATCGTCTCAGCCCCAAGAGTGTCCAGCCTTATGTCTTCTGCCGCTGGGGCTGTAGATGTGGTCAATCCTGGTTGCATGCCAGTCCCTGAACGCATTTTGGAAGAATTTCTCTCTGTTTTGCCCTGCTTGTTTCTTCTTTGTGTTGGAAATGTATCCTCAGAATGGGTCTGAGCTGATTTTCCCTGCTGGTTTTAGGCCGCTTTACACACCCTTGATGCACTTACACAGAGATATCAAGACTTAGCTTTTAAGATGCTTACTAGTCGGATAGATACTTGTGCGATGAACAGGGTCTGGTGAGTCCAGTTGATTGAGCAAGGAGTAGGTCGTGTCCATTCCATATTCGGTTTTCGGAAGGGTATCTGTGCTCATTTCAAACTCGAGTTTTATGCGTCACCGCACCTCACCTTTCCCCTGAAGCAGGCATAAGTGTGTTTTCTAAAAGCGTGACTCTGTTCTGTTTGGGGATTCCGTGCATGGGGAGCGATTTTTACATTCCCTCGATAAGTGATATCATAAGTTTCTTTTTTTGTGGGACTTATTTCACTGAGGATGATCGTACCTAAATCCACTCAGGATGCTGCTACCAGCCTCATGACGTGGACTTCATGGCTGAGTGACACTCCATTGGACCTACGTAGCACCACTTGTCCACTTGTCCACTTGTCTTTGTCCACTTGTCCACTCGTCTTTGTCCACTTGGCTCTTTCCTGGGATATGAAACATGTACCGGAGTGGAGGTTCTTGTCAAGACAGCAGCCCTCAACTTTGGGGTCCCTGTGTCTGGTTGATTTTTTCATTTTCCCAAGGTCAACGCCCATGTGTGGAAGTGCCCTATGCTCTGTGGTTCTGTGTTTTACATGGTTTGGGAAAGAGGATACACTTGTGAAGATTGGCTGTTGGCCATTGACATCCCGCCCATCAGCTTAACAAGGCTCCCTTGACTCCGTGGGCTGTCCTGCCTTTCTGGTTTTTAGACTTTTTTCGCCTGGCCCTTTTGCCCCCGGGGGTGGGGGGCGAGAGATTTCTTTGTAGTGCTGATTTGCTCTCCCAGGTTGCTTGGTTGGCCAAAAAGGGCGTATGCGTTTTTTCCTGAATATATTCAGGAAAAAACGCATACGCCCTTTTTGGCCAACCGCATCATTGTCCACGTTCTGGCGCTTTTCATGTGCTATCGGGGCCATTCCGATGTAGCCGTTGACATCCGTTTCCTGCAGTTCTGCCTTGCGTTCAGCGCCTCTTCGTAGCCTGCGCTCAATATATTTTGGGGCGATAGTTATCGTTTAGAACTCTGCAGGTTTGGGAAGTGCAGGGCCCCTGAGCTCCATTTCCCAAGTCGCTTTTTTGTGAGTGGGACGCAACACGGCTGGATGGCTTCACGCCCTATTGTCGATCCGCGGTTGCAGGCTGAACCGCTGGTGAATTCTTCTTCGTGATGGGAAATGAGAGTGACATGTGCCCGACCAAACACCTCCAGCGAGTCTCTCATTGGTTCCCCCTCTTGCAGTTCATCCTGCGGACAAATTGCAGACGGTACGAAAGAGGCATGGAAAGGCGCCGAGTCTCCAAGTGGGGAGATTGTTAGTAAGGGGGCCTGAATGGAGAACACGAGCACCAGGAGAGGAAAACTGAGGTGAGTTTCAGAAAGCTTTCCCGATCCCACGGTGTAGCATCCGCTGGGTTTCCAATGAGTGCTTTCGCTGTCGGAAGATTGCGTTGAACCTGGAGAGTTGGGAGCCATGGAATGGGGAGCACGCAGGATTCCTTTCAAGGGTCTGCATTTGCTTTCCCAACCTCACCAATCGTCTCAGCCCCAAGAGTGTCCAGCCTTATGTCTTCTGCCGCTGGGGCTGTAGATGTGGTCAATCCTGGTTGCATGCCAGTCCCTGAACGCATTTTGGAAGAATTTCTCTCTGTTTTGCCCTGCTTGTTTCTTCTTTGTGTTGGAAATGTATCCTCAGAATGGGTCTGAGCTGATTTTCCCTGCTGGTTTTAGGCCGCTTTACACACCCTTGATGCACTTACACAGAGATATCAAGACTTAGCTTTTAAGATGCTTACTAGTCGGATAGATACTTGTGCGATGAACAGGGTCTGGTGAGTCCAGTTGATTGAGCAAGGAGTAGGTCGTGTCCATTCCATATTCGGTTTTCGGAAGGGTATCTGTGCTCATTTCAAACTCGAGTTTTATGCGTCACCGCACCTCACCTTTCCCCTGAAGCAGGCATAAGTGTGTTTTCTAAAAGCGTGACTCTGTTCTGTTTGGGGATTCCGTGCATGGGGAGCGATTTTTACATTCCCTCGATAAGTGATATCATAAGTTTCTTTTTTTGTGGGACTTATTTCACTGAGGATGATCGTACCTAAATCCACTCAGGATGCTGCTACCAGCCTCATGACGTGGATTTCATGGCTGAGTGACACTCCATTGGACCTACGTAGCACCACTTGTCCACTTGTCCACTTGTCTTTGTCCACTTGTCCACTCGTCTTTGTCCACTTGGCTCTTTCCTGGGATATGAAACGTGTACCGGAGTGGAGGTTCTTGTCAAGACAGCAGCCCTCAACTTTGGGGTCCCTGTGTCTGGTTGATTTTTTCATTTTCCCAAGGTCAACGCCCATGTGGGGAAGTGCCCTATGCTCTGTGGTTCTGTGTTTTACATGGTTTGGGAAAGAGGATACACTTGTGAAGATTGGCTGTTGGCCATTGACATCCCGCCCATCAGCTTAACAAGGCTCCCTTGACTCCGTGGGCTGTCCTGCCTTTCTGGTTTTTAGACTTTTTTCGCCTGGCCCTTTTGCCCCCGGGGGTGGGGGGCGAGAGATTTCTTTGTAGTGCTGATTTGCTCTCCCAGGTTGCTTGGTTGGCCAAAAAGGGCGTATGCGTTTTTTCCTGAATATATTCAGGAAAAAACGCATACGCCCTTTTTGGCCAACCGCATCATTGTCCACGTTCTGGCGCTTTTCATGTGCTATCGGGGCCATTCCGATGTACCCGTTGACATCCGTTTCCTGCAGTTCTGCCTTGCGTTCAGCGCCTCTTCGTAGCCTGCGCTCAATATATTTTGGGGCGATAGTTATCGTTTAGAACTCTGCAGGTTTGGGAAGTGCAGGGCCCCTGAGCTCCATTTCCCAAGTCGCTTTTTTGTGAGTGGGACGCAACACGGCTGGATGGCTTCACGCCCTCTTGTCGATCCGCGGTGGCAGGCTGAACCGCTGGTGAATTCTTCTTCGTGATGGGAAATGAGAGTGACATGTGCCCGACCAAACACCTCCAGCGAGTCTCTCATTGGTTCCCCCTCTTGCAGTTCATCCTGCGGACAAATTGCAGACGGTACGAAAGAGGCATGGAAAGGCGCCGAGTCTCCAAGTGGGGAGATTGTTAGTAAGGGGGCCTGAATGGAGAACACGAGCACCAGGAGAGGAAAACTGAGGTGAGTTTCAGAAAGCTTTCCCGATCCCACGGTGTAGCATCCGCTGGGTTTCCAATGAGTGCTTTCGCTGTCGGAAGATTGCGTTGAACCTGGAGAGTTGGGAGCCATGGAATGGGGAGCACGCAGGATTCCTTTCAAGGGTCTGCATTTGCTTTCCCAACCTCACCAATCGTCTCAGCCCCAAGAGTGTCCAGCCTTATGTCTTCTGCCGCTGGGGCTGTAGATGTGGTCAATCCTGGTTGCATGCCAGTCCCTGAACGCATTTTGGAAGAATTTCTCTCTGTTTTGCCCTGCTTGTTTCTTCTTTGTGTTGGAAATGTATCCTCAGAATGGGTCTGAGCTGATTTTCCCTGCTGGTTTTAGGCCGCTTTACACACACTTGATGCACTTACACAGAGATATCAAGACTTAGCTTTTAAGATGCTTACTAGTCGGATAGATACTTGTGCGATGAACAGGGTCTGGTGAGTCCAGTTGATTGAGCAAGGAGTAGGTCGTGTCCATTCCATATTCGGTTTTCGGAAGGGTATCTGTGCTCATTTCAAACTCGAGTTTTATGCGTCACCGCACCTCACCTTTCCCCTGAAGCAGGCATAAGTGTGTTTTCTAAAAGCGTGACTCTGTTCTGTTTGGGGATTCCGTTCATGGGGAGCGATTTTTACATTCCCTCGATAAGTGATATCATAAGTTTCTTTTTTTGTGGGACTTATTTCACTGAGGATGATCGTACCTAAATCCACTCAGGATGCTGCTACCAGCCTCATGACGTGGACTTCATGGCTGAGTGACACTCCATTGGACCTACGTAGCACCACTTGTCCACTTGTCCACTTGTCTTTGTCCACTTGTCCACTCGTCTTTGTCCACTTGGCTCTTTCCTGGGATATGAAACATGTACCGGAGTGGAGGTTCTTGTCAAGACAGCAGCCCTCAACTTTGGGGTCCCTGTGTCTGGTTGATTTTTTCATTTTCCCAAGGTCAACGCCCATGTGGGGAAGTGCCCTATGCTCTGTGGTTCTGTGTTTTACATGGTTTGGGAAAGAGGATACACTTGTGAAGATTGGCTGTTGGCCATTGACATCCCGCCCATCAGCTTAACAAGGCTCCCTTGACTCCGTGGGCTGTCCTGCCTTTCTGGTTTTTAGACTTTTTTCGCCTGGCCCTTTTGCCCCCGGGGGTGGGGGGCGAGAGATTTCTTTGTAGTGCTGATTTGCTCTCCCAGGTTGCTTGGTTGGCCAAAAAGGGCGTATGCGTTTTTTCCTGAATATATTCAGGAAAAAACGCATACGCCCTTTTTGGCCAACCGCATCATTGTCCACGTTCTGGCGCTTTTCATGTGCTATCGGGGCCATTCCGATGTAGCCGTTGACATCCGTTTCCTGCAGTTCTGCCTTGCGTTCAGCGCCTCTTCGTAGCCTGCGCTCAATATATTTTGGGGCGATAGTTATCGTTTAGAACTCTGCAGGTTTGGGAAGTGCAGGGCCCCTGAGCTCCATTTCCCAAGTCGCTTTTTTGTGAGTGGGACGCAACACGGCTGGATGGCTTCACGCCCTATTGTCGATCCGCGGTGGCAGGCTGAACCGCTGGTGAATTCTTCTTCGTGATGGGAAATGAGAGTGACATGTGCCCGACCAAACACCTCCAGCGAGTCTCTCATTGGTTCCCCCTCTTGCAGTTCATCCTGCGGACAAATTGCAGACGGTACGAAAGAGGCATGGAAAGGCGCCGAGTCTCCAAGTGGGGAGATTGTTAGTAAGGGGGCCTGAATGGAGAACACGAGCACCAGGAGAGGAAAACTGAGGTGAGTTTCAGAAAGCTTTCCCGATCCCACGGTGTAGCATCCGCTGGGTTTCCAATGAGTGCTTTCGCTGTCGGAAGATTGCGTTGAACCTGGAGAGTTGGGAGCCATGGAATGGGGAGCACGCAGGATTCCTTTCAAGGGTCTGCATTTGCTTTCCCAACCTCACCAATCGTCTCAGCCCCAAGAGTGTCCAGCCTTATGTCTTCTGCCGCTGGGGCTGTAGATGTGGTCAATCCTGGTTGCATGCCAGTCCCTGAACGCATTTTGGAAGAATTTCTCTCTGTTTTGCCCTGCTTGTTTCTTCTTTGTGTTGGAAATGTATCCTCAGAATGGGTCTGAGCTGATTTTCCCTGCTGGTTTTAGGCCGCTTTACACACCCTTGATGCACTTACACAGAGATATCAAGACTTAGCTTTTAAGATGCTTACTAGTCGGATAGATACTTGTGCGATGAACAGGGTCTGGTGAGTCCAGTTGATTGAGCAAGGAGTAGGTCGTGTCCATTCCATATTCGGTTTTCGGAAGGGTATCTGTGCTCATTTCAAACTCGAGTTTTATGCGTCACCGCACCTCACCTTTCCCCTGAAGCAGGCATAAGTGTGTTTTCTAAAAGCGTGACTCTGTTCTGTTTGGGGATTCCGTGCATGGGGAGCGATTTTTACATTCCCTCGATAAGTGATATCATAAGTTTCTTTTTTTGTGGGACTTATTTCACTGAGGATGATCGTACCTAAATCCACTCAGGATGCTGCTACCAGCCTCATGACGTGGATTTCATGGCTGAGTGACACTCCATTGGACCTACGTAGCACCACTTGTCCACTTGTCCACTTGTCTTTGTCCACTTGTCCACTCGTCTTTGTCCACTTGGCTCTTTCCTGGGATATGAAACGTGTACCGGAGTGGAGGTTCTTGTCAAGACAGCAGCCCTCAACTTTGGGGTCCCTGTGTCTGGTTGATTTTTTCATTTTCCCAAGGTCAACGCCCATGTGGGGAAGTGCCCTATGCTCTGTGGTTCTGTGTTTTACATGGTTTGGGAAAGAGGATACACTTGTGAAGATTGGCTGTTGGCCATTGACATCCCGCCCATCAGCTTAACAAGGCTCCCTTGACTCCGTGGGCTGTCCTGCCTTTCTGGTTTTTAGACTTTTTTCGCCTGGCCCTTTTGCCCCGGGGGGGGGGGCGAGAGATTTCTTTGTAGTGCTGATTTGCTCTCCCAGGTTGCTTGGTTGGCCAAAAAGGGCGTATGCGTTTTTTCCTGAATATATTCAGGAAAAAACGCATACGCCCTTTTTGGCCAACCGCATCATTGTCCACGTTCTGGCGCTTTTCAGGTGCTATCGGGGCCATTCCGATGTACCCGTTGACATCCGTTTCCTGCAGTTCTGCCTTGCGTTCAGCGCCTCTTCGTAGCCTGACCTCAATATATTTTGGGGCGATAGTTATCGTTTAGAACTCTGCAGGTTTGGGAAGTGCAGGGCCCCTGAGCTCCATTTCCCAAGTCGCTTTTTTGTGAGTGGGACGCAACACGGCTGGATGGCTTCACGCCCTATTGTCGATCCGTGGTGGCAGGCTGAACCGCTGGTGAATTCTTCTTCGTGATGGGAAATGAGAGTGACATGTGCCCGACCAAACACCTCCAGCGAGTCTCTCATTGGTTCCCCCTCTTGCAGTTCATCCTGCGGACAAATTGCAGACGGTACGAAAGAGGCATGGAAAGGCGCCGAGTCTCCAAGTGGGGAGATTGTTAGTAAGGGGGCCTGAATGGAGAACACGAGCACCAGGAGAGGAAAACTGAGGTGAGTTTCAGAAAGCTTTCCCGATCCCACGGTGTAGCATCCGCTGGGTTTCCAATGAGTGCTTTCGCTGTCGGAAGATTGCGTTGAACCTGGAGAGTTGGGACCCATGGAATGGGGAGCACGCAGGATTCCTTTCAAGGGTCTGCATTTGCTTTCCCAACCTCACCAATCGTCTCAGCCCCAAGAGTGTCCAGCCTTCTGTCTTCTGCCGCTGGGGCTGTAGATGTGGTCAATCCTGGTTGCATGCCAGTCCCTGAACGCATTTTGGAAGAATTTCTCTCTGTTTTGCCCTGCTTGTTTCTTCTTTGTGTTGGAAATGTATCCTCAGAATGGGTCTGAGCTGATTTTCCCTGCTGGTTTTAGGCCGCTTTACACACCCTTGATGCACTTACACAGAGATATCAAGACTTAGCTTTTAAGATGCTTACTAGTCGGATAGATACTTGTGCGATGAACAGGGTCTGGTGAGTCCAGTTGATTGAGCAAGGAGTAGGTCGTGTCCATTCCATATTCGGTTTTCGGAAGGGTATCTGTGCTCATTTCAAACTCGAGTTTTATGCGTCACCGCACCTCACCTTTCCCCTGAAGCAGGCATAAGTGTGTTTTCTAAAAGCGTGACTCTGTTCTGTTTGGGGATTCCGTTCATGGGGAGCGATTTTTACATTCCCTCGATAAGTGATATCATAAGTTTCTATTTTTGTGGGACTTATTTCACTGAGGATGATCGTACCTAAATCCACTCAGGATGCTGCTACCAGCCTCATGACGTGGATTTCATGGCTGAGTGACACTCCATTGGACCTACGTAGCACCACTTGTCCACTTGTCCACTTGTCTTTGTCCACTTGTCCACTCGTCTTTGTCCACTTGGCTCTTTCCTGGGATATGAAACGTGTACCGGAGTGGAGGTTCTTGTCAAGACAGCAGCCCTCAACTTTGGGGTCCCTGTGTCTGGTTGATTTTTTCATTTTCCCAAGGTCAACGCCCATGTGTGGAAGTGCCCTATGCTCTGTGGTTCTGTGTTTGACATGGTTTGGGAAAGAGGATACACTTGTGAAGATTGGCTGTTGGCCATTGACATCCCGCCCATCAGCTTAACAAGGCTCCCTTGACTCCGTGGGCTGTCCTGCCTTTCTGGTTTTTAGACTTTTTTCGCCTGGCCCTTTTGCCCCGGGTGGGGGGGGGGCGAGAGATTTCTTTGTAGTGCTGATTTGCTCTCCCAGGTTGCTTGGTTGGCCAAAAAGGGCGTATGCGTTTTTTCCTGAATATATTCAGGAAAAAACGCATACGCCCTTTTTGGCCAACCGCATCATTGTCCACGTTCTGGCGCTTTTCATGTGCTATCGGGGCCATTCCGATGTAGCCGTTGACATCCGTTTCCTGCAGTTCTGCCTTGCGTTCAGCGCCTCTTCGTAGCCTGCGCTCAATATATTTTGGGGCGATAGTTATCGTTTAGAACTCTGCAGGTTTGGGAAGTGCAGGGCCCCTGAGCTCCATTTCCCAAGTCGCTTTTTTGTGAGTGGGACGCAACACGGCTGGATGGCTTCACGCCCTATTGTCGATCCGCGGTTGCAGGCTGAACCGCTGGTGAATTCTTCTTCGTGATGGGAAATGAGAGTGACATGTGCCCGACCAAACACCTCCAGCGAGTCTCTCATTGGTTCCCCCTCTTGCAGTTCATCCTGCGGACAAATTGCAGACGGTACGAAAGAGGCATGGAAAGGCGCCGAGTCTCCAAGTGGGGAGATTGTTAGTAAGGGGGCCTGAATGGAGAACACGAGCACCAGGAGAGGAAAACTGAGGTGAGTTTCAGAAAGCTTTCCCGATCCCACGGTGTAGCATCCGCTGGGTTTCCAATGAGTGCTTTCGCTGTCGGAAGATTGCGTTGAACCTGGAGAGTTGGGAGCCATGGAATGGGGAGCACGCAGGATTCCTTTCAAGGGTCTGCATTTGCTTTCCCAACCTCACCAATCGTCTCAGCCCCAAGAGTGTCCAGCCTTATGTCTTCTGCCGCTGGGGCTGTAGATGTGGTCAATCCTGGTTGCATGCCAGTCCCTGAACGCATTTTGGAAGAATTTCTCTCTGTTTTGCCCTGCTTGTTTCTTCTTTGTGTTGGAAATGTATCCTCAGAATGGGTCTGAGCTGATTTTCCCTGCTGGTTTTAGGCCGCTTTACACACCCTTGATGCACTTACACAGAGATATCAAGACTTAGCTTTTAAGATGCTTACTAGTCGGATAGATACTTGTGCGATGAACAGGGTCTGGTGAGTCCAGTTGATTGAGCAAGGAGTAGGTCGTGTCCATTCCATATTCGGTTTTCGGAAGGGTATCTGTGCTCATTTCAAACTCGAGTTTTATGCGTCACCGCACCTCACCTTTCCCCTGAAGCAGGCATAAGTGTGTTTTCTAAAAGCGTGACTCTGTTCTGTTTGGGGATTCCGTGCATGGGGAGCGATTTTTACATTCCCTCGATAAGTGATATCATAAGTTTCTTTTTTTGTGGGACTTATTTCACTGAGGATGATCGTACCTAAATCCACTCAGGATGCTGCTACCAGCCTCATGACGTGGATTTCATGGCTGAGTGACACTCCATTGGACCTACGTAGCACCACTTGTCCACTTGTCCACTTGTCTTTGTCCACTTGTCCACTCGTCTTTGTCCACTTGGCTCTTTCCTGGGATATGAAACGTGTACCGGAGTGGAGGTTCTTGTCAAGACAGCAGCCCTCAACTTTGGGGTCCCTGTGTCTGGTTGATTTTTTCATTTTCCCAAGGTCAACGCCCATGTGGGGAAGTGCCCTATGCTCTGTGGTTCTGTGTTTTACATGGTTTGGGAAAGAGGATACACTTGTGAAGATTGGCTGTTGGCCATTGACATCCCGCCCATCAGCTTAACAAGGCTCCCTTGACTCCGTGGGCTGTCCTGCCTTTCTGGTTTTTAGACTTTTTTCGCCTGGCCCTTTTGCCCCGGGGGGGGGGGGCGAGAGATTTCTTTGTAGTGCTGATTTGCTCTCCCAGGTTGCTTGGTTGGCCAAAAAGGGCGTATGCGTTTTTTCCTGAATATATTCAGGAAAAAACGCATACGCCCTTTTTGGCCAACCGCATCATTGTCCACGTTCTGGCGCTTTTCATGTGCTATCGGGGCCATTCCGATGTACCCGTTGACATCCGTTTCCTGCAGTTCTGCCTTGCGTTCAGCGCCTCTTCGTAGCCTGACCTCAATATATTTTGGGGCGATAGTTATCGTTTAGAACTCTGCAGGTTTGGGAAGTGCAGGGCCCCTGAGCTCCATTTCCCAAGTCGCTTTTTTGTGAGTGGGACGCAACACGGCTGGATGGCTTCACGCCCTATTGTCGATCCGTGGTGGCAGGCTGAACCGCTGGTGAATTCTTCTTCGTGATGGGAAATGAGAGTGACATGTGCCCGACCAAACACCTCCAGCGAGTCTCTCATTGGTTCCCCCTCTTGCAGTTCATCCTGCGGACAAATTGCAGACGGTACGAAAGAGGCATGGAAAGGCGCCGAGTCTCCAAGTGGGGAGATTGTTAGTAAGGGGGCCTGAATGGAGAACACGAGCACCAGGAGAGGAAAACTGAGGTGAGTTTCAGAAAGCTTTCCCGATCCCACGGTGTAGCATCCGCTGGGTTTCCAATGAGTGCTTTCGCTGTCGGAAGATTGCGTTGAACCTGGAGAGTTGGGACCCATGGAATGGGGAGCACGCAGGATTCCTTTCAAGGGTCTGCATTTGCTTTCCCAACCTCACCAATCGTCTCAGCCCCAAGAGTGTCCAGCCTTCTGTCTTCTGCCGCTGGGGCTGTAGATGTGGTCAATCCTGGTTGCATGCCAGTCCCTGAACGCATTTTGGAAGAATTTCTCTCTGTTTTGCCCTGCTTGTTTCTTCTTTGTGTTGGAAATGTATCCTCAGAATGGGTCTGAGCTGATTTTCCCTGCTGGTTTTAGGCCGCTTTACACACACTTGATGCACTTACACAGAGATATCAAGACTTAGCTTTTAAGATGCTTACTAGTCGGATAGATACTTGTGCGATGAACAGGGTCTGGTGAGTCCAGTTGATTGAGCAAGGAGTAGGTCGTGTCCATTCCATATTCGGTTTTCGGAAGGGTATCTGTGCTCATTTCAAACTCGAGTTTTATGCGTCACCGCACCTCACCTTTCCCCTGAAGCAGGCATAAGTGTGTTTTCTAAAAGCGTGACTCTGTTCTGTTTGGGGATTCCGTTCATGGGGAGCGATTTTTACATTCCCTCGATAAGTGATATCATAAGTTTCTTTTTTTGTGGGACTTATTTCACTGAGGATGATCGTACCTAAATCCACTCAGGATGCTGCTACCAGCCTCATGACGTGGATTTCATGGCTGAGTGACACTCCATTGGACCTACGTAGCACCACTTGTCCACTTGTCCACTTGTCTTTGTCCACTTGTCCACTCGTCTTTGTCCACTTGGCTCTTTCCTGGGATATGAAACGTGTACCGGAGTGGAGGTTCTTGTCAAGACAGCAGCCCTCAACTTTGGGGTCCCTGTGTCTGGTTGATTTTTTCATTTTCCCAAGGTCAACGCCCATGTGTGGAAGTGCCCTATGCTCTGTGGTTCTGTGTTTGACATGGTTTGGGAAAGAGGATACACTTGTGAAGATTGGCTGTTGGCCATTGACATCCCGCCCATCAGCTTAACAAGGCTCCCTTGACTCCGTGGGCTGTCCTGCCTTTCTGGTTTTTAGACTTTTTTCGCCTGGCCCTTTTGCCCCGGGTGGGGGGGGGGGCGAGAGATTTCTTTGTAGTGCTGATTTGCTCTCCCAGGTTGCTTGGTTGGCCAAAAAGGGCGTATGCGTTTTTTCCTGAATATATTCAGGAAAAAACGCATACGCCCTTTTTGGCCAACCGCATCATTGTCCACGTTCTGGCGCTTTTCATGTGCTATCGGGGCCATTCCGATGTACCCGTTGACATCCGTTTCCTGCAGTTCTGCCTTGCGTTCAGCGCCTCTTCGTAGCCTGACCTCAATATATTTTGGGGCGATAGTTATCGTTTAGAACTCTGCAGGTTTGGGAAGTGCAGGGCCCCTGAGCTCCATTTCCCAAGTCGCTTTTTTGTGAGTGGGACGCAACACGGCTGGATGGCTTCACGCCCTATTGTCGATCCGCGGTTGCAGGCTGAACCGCTGGTGAATTCTTCTTCGTGATGGGAAATGAGAGTGACATGTGCCCGACCAAACACCTCCAGCGAGTCTCTCATTGGTTCCCCCTCTTGCAGTTCATCCTGCGGACAAATTGCAGACGGTACGAAAGAGGCATGGAAAGGCGCCGAGTCTCCAAGTGGGGAGATTGTTAGTAAGGGGGCCTGAATGGAGAACACGAGCACCAGGAGAGGAAAACTGAGGTGAGTTTCAGAAAGCTTTCCCGATCCCACGGTGTAGCATCCGCTGGGTTTCCAATGAGTGCTTTCGCTGTCGGAAGATTGCGTTGAACCTGGAGAGTTGGGACCCATGGAATGGGGAGCACGCAGGATTCCTTTCAAGGGTCTGCATTTGCTTTCCCAACCTCACCAATCGTCTCAGCCCCAAGAGTGTCCAGCCTTATGTCTTCTGCCGCTGGGGCTGTAGATGTGGTCAATCCTGGTTGCATGCCAGTCCCTGAACGCATTTTGGAAGAATTTCTCTCTGTTTTGCCCTGCTTGTTTCTTCTTTGTGTTGGAAATGTATCCTCAGAATGGGTCTGAGCTGATTTTGCCTGCTGGTTTTAGGCCGCTTTACACACCCTTGATGCACTTACACAGAGATATCAAGACTTAGCTTTTAAGATGCTTACTAGTCGGATAGATACTTGTGCGATGAACAGGGTCTGGTGAGTCCAGTTGATTGAGCAAGGAGTAGGTCGTGTCCATTCCATATTCGGTTTTCGGAAGGGTATCTGTGCTCATTTCAAACTCGAGTTTTATGCGTCACCGCACCTCACCTTTCCCCTGAAGCAGGCATAAGTGTGTTTTCTAAAAGCGTGACTCTGTTCTGTTTGGGGATTCCGTTCATGGGGAGCGATTTTTACATTCCCTCGATAAGTGATATCATAAGTTTCTTTTTTTGTGGGACTTATTTCCCTGAGGATGATCGTACCTAAATCCACTCAGGATGCTGCTACCAGCCTCATGACGTGGATTTCATGGCTGAGTGACACTCCATTGGACCTACGTAGCACCACTTGTCCACTTGTCTTTGTCCACTTGTCCACTCGTCTTTGTCCACTTGGCTCTTTCCTGGGATATGAAACGTGTACCGGAGTGGAGGTTCTTGTCAAGACAGCAGCCCTCAACTTTGGGGTCCCTGTGTCTGGTTGATTTTTTCATTTTCCCAAGGTCAACGCCCATGTGTGGAAGTGCCCTATGCTCTGTGGTTCTGTGTTTTACATGGTTTGGGAAAGAGGATACACTTGTGAAGATTGGCTGTTGGCCATTGACATCCCGCCCATCAGCTTAACAAGGCTCCCTTGACTCCGTGGGCTGTCCTGCCTTTCTGGTTTTTAGACTTTTTTCGCCTGGCCCTTTTGCCCCCGGGGGTGGGGGGCGAGAGATTTCTTTGTAGTGCTGATTTGCTCTCCCAGGTTGCTTGGTTGGCCAAAAAGGGCGTATGCGTTTTTTCCTGAATATATTCAGGAAAAAACGCATACGCCCTTTTTGGCCAACCGCATCATTGTCCACGTTCTGGCGCTTTTCATGTGCTATCGGGGCCATTCCGATGTACCCGTTGACATCCGTTTCCTGCAGTTCTGCCTTGCGTTCAGCGCCTCTTCGTAGCCTGCGCTCAATATATTTTGGGGCGATAGTTATCGTTTAGAACTCTGCAGGTTTGGGAAGTGCAGGGCCCCTGAGCTCCATTTCCCAAGTCGCTTTTTTGTGAGTGGGACGCAACACGGCTGGATGGCTTCACGCCCTATTGTCGATCCGCGGTGGCAGGCTGAACCGCTGGTGAATTCTTCTTCGTGATGGGAAATGAGAGTGACATGTGCCCGACCAAACACCTCCAGCGAGTCTCTCATTGGTTCCCCCTCTTGCAGTTCATCCTGCGGACAAATTGCAGACGGTACGAAAGAGGCATGGAAAGGCGCCGAGTCTCCAAGTGGGGAGATTGTTAGTAAGGGGGCCTGAATGGAGAACACGAGCACCAGGAGAGGAAAACTGAGGTGAGTTTCAGAAAGCTTTCCCGATCCCACGGTGTAGCATCCGCTGGGTTTCCAATGAGTGCTTTCGCTGTCGGAAGATTGCGTTGAACCTGGAGAGTTGGGACCCATGGAATGGGGAGCACGCAGGATTCCTTTCAAGGGTCTGCATTTGCTTTCCCAACCTCACCAATCGTCTCAGCCCCAAGAGTGTCCAGCCTTATGTCTTCTGCCGCTGGGGCTGTAGATGTGGTCAATCCTGGTTGCATGCCAGTCCCTGAACGCATTTTGGAAGAATTTCTCTCTGTTTTGCCCTGCTTGTTTCTTCTTTGTGTTGGAAATGTATCCTCAGAATGGGTCTGAGCTGATTTTCCCTGCTGGTTTTAGGCCGCTTTACACACACTTGATGCACTTACACAGAGATATCAAGACTTAGCTTTTAAGATGCTTACTAGTCGGATAGATACTTGTGCGATGAACAGGGTCTGGTGAGTCCAGTTGATTGAGCAAGGAGTAGGTCGTGTCCATTCCATATTCGGTTTTCGGAAGGGTATCTGTGCTCATTTCAAACTCGAGTTTTATGCGTCACCGCACCTCACCTTTCCCCTGAAGCAGGCATAAGTGTGTTTTCTAAAAGCGTGACTCTGTTCTGTTTGGGGATTCCGTTCATGGGGAGCGATTTTTACATTCCCTCGATAAGTGATATCATAAGTTTCTTTTTTTGTGGGACTTATTTCACTGAGGATGATCGTACCTAAATCCACTCAGGATGCTGCTACCAGCCTCATGACGTGGATTTCATGGCTGAGTGACACTCCATTGGACCTACGTAGCACCACTTGTCCACTTGTCCACTTGTCTTTGTCCACTTGTCCACTCGTCTTTGTCCACTTGGCTCTTTCCTGGGATATGAAACGTGTACCGGAGTGGAGGTTCTTGTCAAGACAGCAGCCCTCAACTTTGGGGTCCCTGTGTCTGGTTGATTTTTTCATTTTCCCAAGGTCAACGCCCATGTGTGGAAGTTCCCTATGCTCTGTGGTTCTGTGTTTTACATGGTTTGGGAAAGAGGATACACTTGTGAAGATTGGCTGTTGGCCATTGACATCCCGCCCATCAGCTTAACAAGGCTCCCTTGACTCCGTGGGCTGTCCTGCCTTTCTGGTTTTTAGACTTTTTTCGCCTGGCCCTTTTGCCCCGGGGGGGGGGCGAGAGATTTCTTTGTAGTGCTGATTTGCTCTCCCAGGTTGCTTGGTTGGCCAAAAAGGGCGTATGCGTTTTTTCCTGAATATATTCAGGAAAAAACGCATACGCCCTTTTTGGCCAACCGCATCATTGTCCACGTTCTGGCGCTTTTCATGTGCTATCGGGGCCATTCCGATGTACCCGTTGACATCCGTTTCCTGCAGTTCTGCCTTGCGTTCAGCGCCTCTTCGTAGCCTGACCTCAATATATTTTGGGGCGATAGTTATCGTTTAGAACTCTGCAGGTTTGGGAAGTGCAGGGCCCCTGAGCTCCATTTCCCAAGTCGCTTTTTTGTGAGTGGGACGCAACACGGCTGGATGGCTTCACGCCCTATTGTCGATCCGCGGTGGCAGGCTGAACCGCTGGTGAATTCTTCTTCGTGATGGGAAATGAGAGTGACATGTGCCCGACCAAACACCTCCAGCGAGTCTCTCATTGGTTCCCCCTCTTGCAGTTCATCCTGCGGACAAATTGCAGACGGTACGAAAGAGGCATGGAAAGGCGCCGAGTCTCCAAGTGGGGAGATTGTTAGTAAGGGGGCCTGAATGGAGAACACGAGCACCAGGAGAGGAAAACTGAGGTGAGTTTCAGAAAGCTTTCCCGATCCCACGGTGTAGCATCCGCTGGGTTTCCAATGAGTGCTTTCGCTGTCGGAAGATTGCGTTGAACCTGGAGAGTTGGGAGCCATGGAATGGGGAGCACGCAGGATTCCTTTCAAGGGTCTGCATTTGCTTTCCCAACCTCACCAATCGTCTCAGCCCCAAGAGTGTCCAGCCTTATGTCTTCTGCCGCTGGGGCTGTAGATGTGGTCAATCCTGGTTGCATGCCAGTCCCTGAACGCATTTTGGAAGAATTTCTCTCTGTTTTGCCCTGCTTGTTTCTTCTTTGTGTTGGAAATGTATCCTCAGAATGGGTCTGAGCTGATTTTCCCTGCTGGTTTTAGGCCGCTTTACACACACTTGATGCACTTACACAGAGATATCAAGACTTAGCTTTTAAGATGCTTACTAGTCGGATAGATACTTGTGCGATGAACAGGGTCTGGTGAGTCCAGTTGATTGAGCAAGGAGTAGGTCGTGTCCATTCCATATTCGGTTTTCGGAAGGGTATCTGTGCTCATTTCAAACTCGAGTTTTATGCGTCACCGCACCTCACCTTTCCCCTGAAGCAGGCATAAGTGTGTTTTCTAAAAGCGTGACTCTGTTCTGTTTGGGGATTCCGTTCATGGGGAGCGATTTTTACATTCCCTCGATAAGTGATATCATAAGTTTCTTTTTTTGTGGGACTTATTTCACTGAGGATGATCGTACCTAAATCCACTCAGGATGCTGCTACCAGCCTCATGACGTGGACTTCATGGCTGAGTGACACTCCATTGGACCTACGTAGCACCACTTGTCCACTTGTCCACTTGGCTTTGTCCACTTGTCCACTCGTCTTTGTCCACTTGGCTCTTTCCTGGGATATGAAACATGTACCGGAGTGGAGGTTCTTGTCAAGACAGCAGCCCTCAACTTTGGGGTCCCTGTGTCTGGTTGATTTTTTCATTTTCCCAAGGTCAACGCCCATGTGTGGAAGTGCCCTATGCTCTGTGGTTCTGTGTTTTACATGGTTTGGGAAAGAGGATACACTTGTGAAGATTGGCTGTTGGCCATTGACATCCCGCCCATCAGCTTAACAAGGCTCCCTTGACTCCGTGGGCTGTCCTGCCTTTCTGGTTTTTAGACTTTTTTCGCCTGGCCCTTTTGCCCCGGGGGGGGGGGGCGAGAGATTTCTTTGTAGTGCTGATTTGCTCTCCCAGGTTGCTTGGTTGGCCAAAAAGGGCGTATGCGTTTTTTCCTGAATATATTCAGGAAAAAACGCATACGCCCTTTTTGGCCAACCGCATCATTGTCCACGTTCTGGCGCTTTTCATGTGCTATCGGGGCCATTCCGATGTACCCGTTGACATCCGTTTCCTGCAGTTCTGCCTTGCGTTCAGCGCCTCTTCGTAGCCTGCGCTCAATATATTTTGGGGCGATAGTTATCGTTTAGAACTCTGCAGGTTTGGGAAGTGCAGGGCCCCTGAGCTCCATTTCCCAAGTCGCTTTTTTGTGAGTGGGACGCAACACGGCTGGATGGCTTCACGCCCTATTGTCGATCCGCGGTGGCAGGCTGAACCGCTGGTGAATTCTTCTTCGTGATGGGAAATGAGAGTGACATGTGCCCGACCAAACACCTCCAGCGAGTCTCTCATTGGTTCCCCCTCTTGCAGTTCATCCTGCGGACAAATTGCAGACGGTACGAAAGAGGCATGGAAAGGCGCCGAGTCTCCAAGTGGGGAGATTGTTAGTAAGGGGGCCTGAATGGAGAACACGAGCACCAGGAGAGGAAAACTGAGGTGAGTTTCAGAAAGCTTTCCCGATCCCACGGTGTAGCATCCGCTGGGTTTCCAATGAGTGCTTTCGCTGTCGGAAGATTGCGTTGAACCTGGAGAGTTGGGACCCATGGAATGGGGAGCACGCAGGATTCCTTTCAAGGGTCTGCATTTGCTTTCCCAACCTCACCAATCGTCTCAGCCCCAAGAGTGTCCAGCCTTATGTCTTCTGCCGCTGGGGCTGTAGATGTGGTCAATCCTGGTTGCATGCCAGTCCCTGAACGCATTTTGGAAGAATTTCTCTCTGTTTTGCCCTGCTTGTTTCTTCTTTGTGTTGGAAATGTATCCTCAGAATGGGTCTGAGCTGATTTTCCCTGCTGGTTTTAGGCCGCTTTACACACACTTGATGCACTTACACAGAGATATCAAGACTTAGCTTTTAAGATGCTTACTAGTCGGATAGATACTTGTGCGATGAACAGGGTCTGGTGAGTCCAGTTGATTGAGCAAGGAGTAGGTCGTGTCCATTCCATATTCGGTTTTCGGAAGGGTATCTGTGCTCATTTCAAACTCGAGTTTTATGCGTCACCGCACCTCACCTTTCCCCTGAAGCAGGCATAAGTGTGTTTTCTAAAAGCGTGACTCTGTTCTGTTTGGGGATTCCGTTCATGGGGAGCGATTTTTACATTCCCTCGATAAGTGATATCATAAGTTTCTTTTTTTGTGGGACTTATTTCACTGAGGATGATCGTACCTAAATCCACTCAGGATGCTGCTACCAGCCTCATGACGTGGATTTCATGGCTGAGTGACACTCCATTGGACCTACGTAGCACCACTTGTCCACTTGTCCACTTGTCTTTGTCCACTTGTCCACTCGTCTTTGTCCACTTGGCTCTTTCCTGGGATATGAAACGTGTACCGGAGTGGAGGTTCTTGTCAAGACAGCAGCCCTCAACTTTGGGGTCCCTGTGTCTGGTTGATTTTTTCATTTTCCCAAGGTCAACGCCCATGTGTGGAAGTTCCCTATGCTCTGTGGTTCTGTGTTTTACATGGTTTGGGAAAGAGGATACACTTGTGAAGATTGGCTGTTGGCCATTGACATCCCGCCCATCAGCTTAACAAGGCTCCCTTGACTCCGTGGGCTGTCCTGCCTTTCTGGTTTTTAGACTTTTTTCGCCTGGCCCTTTTGCCCCGGGGGGGGGGCGAGAGATTTCTTTGTAGTGCTGATTTGCTCTCCCAGGTTGCTTGGTTGGCCAAAAAGGGCGTATGCGTTTTTTCCTGAATATATTCAGGAAAAAACGCATACGCCCTTTTTGGCCAACCGCATCATTGTCCACGTTCTGGCGCTTTTCATGTGCTATCGGGGCCATTCCGATGTACCCGTTGACATCCGTTTCCTGCAGTTCTGCCTTGCGTTCAGCGCCTCTTCGTAGCCTGACCTCAATATATTTTGGGGCGATAGTTATCGTTTAGAACTCTGCAGGTTTGGGAAGTGCAGGGCCCCTGAGCTCCATTTCCCAAGTCGCTTTTTTGTGAGTGGGACGCAACACGGCTGGATGGCTTCACGCCCTATTGTCGATCCGCGGTGGCAGGCTGAACCGCTGGTGAATTCTTCTTCGTGATGGGAAATGAGAGTGACATGTGCCCGACCAAACACCTCCAGCGAGTCTCTCATTGGTTCCCCCTCTTGCAGTTCATCCTGCGGACAAATTGCAGACGGTACGAAAGAGGCATGGAAAGGCGCCGAGTCTCCAAGTGGGGAGATTGTTAGTAAGGGGGCCTGAATGGAGAACACGAGCACCAGGAGAGGAAAACTGAGGTGAGTTTCAGAAAGCTTTCCCGATCCCACGGTGTAGCATCCGCTGGGTTTCCAATGAGTGCTTTCGCTGTCGGAAGATTGCGTTGAACCTGGAGAGTTGGGAGCCATGGAATGGGGAGCACGCAGGATTCCTTTCAAGGGTCTGCATTTGCTTTCCCAACCTCACCAATCGTCTCAGCCCCAAGAGTGTCCAGCCTTATGTCTTCTGCCGCTGGGGCTGTAGATGTGGTCAATCCTGGTTGCATGCCAGTCCCTGAACGCATTTTGGAAGAATTTCTCTCTGTTTTGCCCTGCTTGTTTCTTCTTTGTGTTGGAAATGTATCCTCAGAATGGGTCTGAGCTGATTTTCCCTGCTGGTTTTAGGCCGCTTTACACACACTTGATGCACTTACACAGAGATATCAAGACTTAGCTTTTAAGATGCTTACTAGTCGGATAGATACTTGTGCGATGAACAGGGTCTGGTGAGTCCAGTTGATTGAGCAAGGAGTAGGTCGTGTCCATTCCATATTCGGTTTTCGGAAGGGTATCTGTGCTCATTTCAAACTCGAGTTTTATGCGTCACCGCACCTCACCTTTCCCCTGAAGCAGGCATAAGTGTGTTTTCTAAAAGCGTGACTCTGTTCTGTTTGGGGATTCCGTTCATGGGGAGCGATTTTTACATTCCCTCGATAAGTGATATCATAAGTTTCTTTTTTTGTGGGACTTATTTCACTGAGGATGATCGTACCTAAATCCACTCAGGATGCTGCTACCAGCCTCATGACGTGGACTTCATGGCTGAGTGACACTCCATTGGACCTACGTAGCACCACTTGTCCACTTGTCCACTTGGCTTTGTCCACTTGTCCACTCGTCTTTGTCCACTTGGCTCTTTCCTGGGATATGAAACATGTACCGGAGTGGAGGTTCTTGTCAAGACAGCAGCCCTCAACTTTGGGGTCCCTGTGTCTGGTTGATTTTTTCATTTTCCCAAGGTCAACGCCCATGTGTGGAAGTGCCCTATGCTCTGTGGTTCTGTGTTTTACATGGTTTGGGAAAGAGGATACACTTGTGAAGATTGGCTGTTGGCCATTGACATCCCGCCCATCAGCTTAACAAGGCTCCCTTGACTCCGTGGGCTGTCCTGCCTTTCTGGTTTTTAGACTTTTTTCGCCTGGCCCTTTTGCCCCGGGGGGGGGGGGCGAGAGATTTCTTTGTAGTGCTGATTTGCTCTCCCAGGTTGCTTGGTTGGCCAAAAAGGGCGTATGCGTTTTTTCCTGAATATATTCAGGAAAAAACGCATACGCCCTTTTTGGCCAACCGCATCATTGTCCACGTTCTGGCGCTTTTCATGTGCTATCGGGGCCATTCCGATGTACCCGTTGACATCCGTTTCCTGCAGTTCTGCCTTGCGTTCAGCGCCTCTTCGTAGCCTGCGCTCAATATATTTTGGGGCGATAGTTATCGTTTAGAACTCTGCAGGTTTGGGAAGTGCAGGGCCCCTGAGCTCCATTTCCCAAGTCGCTTTTTTGTGAGTGGGACGCAACACGGCTGGATGGCTTCACGCCCTATTGTCGATCCGCGGTTGCAGGCTGAACCGCTGGTGAATTCTTCTTCGTGATGGGAAATGAGAGTGACATGTGCCCGACCAAACACCTCCAGCGAGTCTCTCATTGGTTCCCCCTCTTGCAGTTCATCCTGCGGACAAATTGCAGACGGTACGAAAGAGGCATGGAAAGGCGCCGAGTCTCCAAGTGGGGAGATTGTTAGTAAGGGGGCCTGAATGGAGAACACGAGCACCAGGAGAGGAAAACTGAGGTGAGTTTCAGAAAGCTTTCCCGATCCCACGGTGTAGCATCCGCTGGGTTTCCAATGAGTGCTTTCGCTGTCGGAAGATTGCGTTGAACCTGGAGAGTTGGGAGCCATGGAATGGGGAGCACGCAGGATTCCTTTCAAGGGTCTGCATTTGCTTTCCCAACCTCACCAATCGTCTCAGCCCCAAGAGTGTCCAGCCTTATGTCTTCTGCCGCTGGGGCTGTAGATGTGGTCAATCCTGGTTGCATGCCAGTCCCTGAACGCATTTTGGAAGAATTTCTCTCTGTTTTGCCCTGCTTGTTTCTTCTTTGTGTTGGAAATGTATCCTCAGAATGGGTCTGAGCTGATTTTCCCTGCTGGTTTTAGGCCGCTTTACACACCCTTGATGCACTTACACAGAGATATCAAGACTTAGCTTTTAAGATGCTTACTAGTCGGATAGATACTTGTGCGATGAACAGGGTCTGGTGAGTCCAGTTGATTGAGCAAGGAGTAGGTCGTGTCCATTCCATATTCGGTTTTCGGAAGGGTATCTGTGCTCATTTCAAACTCGAGTTTTATGCGTCACCGCACCTCACCTTTCCCCTGAAGCAGGCATAAGTGTGTTTTCTAAAAGCGTGACTCTGTTCTGTTTGGGGATTCCGTTCATGGGGAGCGATTTTTACATTCCCTCGATAAGTGATATCATAAGTTTCTTTTTTTGTGGGACTTATTTCACTGAGGATGATCGTACCTAAATCCACTCAGGATGCTGCTACCTGCCTCATGACGTGGATTTCATGGCTGAGTGACACTCCATTGGACCTACGTAGCACCACTTGTCCACTTGTCCACTTGTCTTTGTCCACTTGTCCACTCGTCTTTGTCCACTTGGCTCTTTCCTGGGATATGAAACGTGTACCGGAGTGGAGGTTCTTGTCAAGACAGCAGCCCTCAACTTTGGGGTCCCTGTGTCTGGTTGATTTTTTCATTTTCCCAAGGTCAACGCCCATGTGTGGAAGTGCCCTATGCTCTGTGGTTCTGTGTTTTACATGGTTTGGGAAAGAGGATACACTTGTGAAGATTGGCTGTTGGCCATTGACATCCCGCCCATCAGCTTAACAAGGCTCCCTTGACTCCGTGGGCTGTCCTGCCTTTCTGGTTTTTAGACTTTTTTCGCCTGGCCCTTTTGCCCCCGGGGGGGGGGGGCGAGAGATTTCTTTGTAGTGCTGATTTGCTCTCCCAGGTTGCTTGGTTGGCCAAAAAGGGCGTATGCGTTTTTTCCTGAATATATTCAGGAAAAAACGCATACGCCCTTTTTGGCCAACCGCATCATTGTCCACGTTCTGGCGCTTTTCATGTGCTATCGGGGCCATTCCGATGTACCCGTTGACATCCGTTTCCTGCAGTTCTGCCTTGCGTTCAGCGCCTCTTCGTAGCCTGACCTCAATATATTTTGGGGCGATAGTTATCGTTTAGAACTCTGCAGGTTTGGGAAGTGCAGGGCCCCTGAGCTCCATTTCCCAAGTCGCTTTTTTGTGAGTGGGACGCAACACGGCTGGATGGCTTCACGCCCTATTGTCGATCCGCGGTTGCAGGCTGAACCGCTGGTGAATTCTTCTTCGTGATGGGAAATGAGAGTGACATGTGCCCGACCAAACACCTCCAGCGAGTCTCTCATTGGTTCCCCCTCTTGCAGTTCATCCTGCGGACAAATTGCAGACGGTACGAAAGAGGCATGGAAAGGCGCCGAGTCTCCAAGTGGGGAGATTGTTAGTAAGGGGGCCTGAATGGAGAACACGAGCACCAGGAGAGGAAAACTGAGGTGAGTTTCAGAAAGCTTTCCCGATCCCACGGTGTAGCATCCGCTGGGTTTCCAATGAGTGCTTTCGCTGTCGGAAGATTGCGTTGAACCTGGAGAGTTGGGAGCCATGGAATGGGGAGCACGCAGGATTCCTTTCAAGGGTCTGCATTTGCTTTCCCAACCTCACCAATCGTCTCAGCCCCAAGAGTGTCCAGCCTTATGTCTTCTGCCGCTGGGGCTGTAGATGTGGTCAATCCTGGTTGCATGCCAGTCCCTGAACGCATTTTGGAAGAATTTCTCTCTGTTTTGCCCTGCTTGTTTCTTCTTTGTGTTGGAAATGTATCCTCAGAATGGGTCTGAGCTGATTTTCCCTGCTGGTTTTAGGCCGCTTTACACACCCTTGATGCACTTACACAGAGATATCAAGACTTAGCTTTTAAGATGCTTACTAGTCGGATAGATACTTGTGCGATGAACAGGGTCTGGTGAGTCCAGTTGATTGAGCAAGGAGTAGGTCGTGTCCATTCCATATTCGGTTTTCGGAAGGGTATCTGTGCTCATTTCAAACTCGAGTTTTATGCGTCACCGCACCTCACCTTTCCCCTGAAGCAGGCATAAGTGTGTTTTCTAAAAGCGTGACTCTGTTCTGTTTGGGGATTCCGTTCATGGGGAGCGATTTTTACATTCCCTCGATAAGTGATATCATAAGTTTCTTTTTTTGTGGGACTTATTTCACTGAGGATGATCGTACCTAAATCCACTCAGGATGCTGCTACCAGCCTCATGACGTGGATTTCATGGCTGAGTGACACTCCATTGGACCTACGTAGCACCACTTGTCCACTTGTCCACTTGTCTTTGTCCACTTGTCCACTCGTCTTTGTCCACTTGGCTCTTTCCTGGGATATGAAACGTGTACCGGAGTGGAGGTTCTTGTCAAGACAGCAGCCCTCAACTTTGGGGTCCCTGTGTCTGGTTGATTTTTTCATTTTCCCAAGGTCAACGCCCATGTGTGGAAGTGCCCTATGCTCTGTGGTTCTGTGTTTTACATGGTTTGGGAAAGAGGATACACTTGTGAAGATTGGCTGTTGGCCATTGACATCCCGCCCATCAGCTTAACAAGGCTCCCTTGACTCCGTGGGCTGTCCTGCCTTTCTGGTTTTTAGACTTTTTTCGCCTGGCCCTTTTGCCCCGGGGGGGGGGGGGCGAGAGATTTCTTTGTAGTGCTGATTTGCTCTCCCAGGTTGCTTGGTTGGCCAAAAAGGGCGTATGCGTTTTTTCCTGAATATATTCAGGAAAAAACGCATACGCCCTTTTTGGCCAACCGCATCATTGTCCACGTTCTGGCGCTTTTCATGTGCTATCGGGGCCATTCCGATGTACCCGTTGACATCCGTTTCCTGCAGTTCTGCCTTGCGTTCAGCGCCTCTTCGTAGCCTGACCTCAATATATTTTGGGGCGATAGTTATCGTTTAGAACTCTGCAGGTTTGGGAAGTGCAGGGCCCCTGAGCTCCATTTCCCAAGTCGCTTTTTTGTGAGTGGGACGCAACACGGCTGGATGGCTTCACGCCCTATTGTCGATCCGCGGTTGCAGGCTGAACCGCTGGTGAATTCTTCTTCGTGATGGGAAATGAGAGTGACATGTGCCCGACCAAACACCTCCAGCGAGTCTCTCATTGGTTCCCCCTCTTGCAGTTCATCCTGCGGACAAATTGCAGACGGTACGAAAGAGGCATGGAAAGGCGCCGAGTCTCCAAGTGGGGAGATTGTTAGTAAGGGGGCCTGAATGGAGAACACGAGCACCAGGAGAGGAAAACTGAGGTGAGTTTCAGAAAGCTTTCCCGATCCCACGGTGTAGCATCCGCTGGGTTTCCAATGAGTGCTTTCGCTGTCGGAAGATTGCGTTGAACCTGGAGAGTTGGGAGCCATGGAATGGGGAGCACGCAGGATTCCTTTCAAGGGTCTGCATTTGCTTTCCCAACCTCACCAATCGTCTCAGCCCCAAGAGTGTCCAGCCTTATGTCTTCTGCCGCTGGGGCTGTAGATGTGGTCAATCCTGGTTGCATGCCAGTCCCTGAACGCATTTTGGAAGAATTTCTCTCTGTTTTGCCCTGCTTGTTTCTTCTTTGTGTTGGAAATGTATCCTCAGAATGGGTCTGAGCTGATTTTCCCTGCTGGTTTTAGGCCGCTTTACACACCCTTGATGCACTTACACAGAGATATCAAGACTTAGCTTTTAAGATGCTTACTAGTCGGATAGATACTTGTGCGATGAACAGGGTCTGGTGAGTCCAGTTGATTGAGCAAGGAGTAGGTCGTGTCCATTCCATATTCGGTTTTCGGAAGGGTATCTGTGCTCATTTCAAACTCGAGTTTTATGCGTCACCGCACCTCACCTTTCCCCTGAAGCAGGCATAAGTGTGTTTTCTAAAAGCGTGACTCTGTTCTGTTTGGGGATTCCGTTCATGGGGAGCGATTTTTACATTCCCTCGATAAGTGATATCATAAGTTTCTTTTTTTGTGGGACTTATTTCACTGAGGATGATCGTACCTAAATCCACTCAGGATGCTGCTACCAGCCTCATGACGTGGATTTCATGGCTGAGTGACACTCCATTGGACCTACGTAGCACCACTTGTCCACTTGTCCACTTGTCTTTGTCCACTTGTCCACTCGTCTTTGTCCACTTGGCTCTTTCCTGGGATATGAAACGTGTACCGGAGTGGAGGTTCTTGTCAAGACAGCAGCCCTCAACTTTGGGGTCCCTGTGTCTGGTTGATTTTTTCATTTTCCCAAGGTCAACGCCCATGTGTGGAAGTGCCCTATGCTCTGTGGTTCTGTGTTTTACATGGTTTGGGAAAGAGGATACACTTGTGAAGATTGGCTGTTGGCCATTGACATCCCGCCCATCAGCTTAACAAGGCTCCCTTGACTCCGTGGGCTGTCCTGCCTTTCTGGTTTTTAGACTTTTTTCGCCTGGCCCTTTTGCCCCGGGGGGGGGGGGGCGAGAGATTTCTTTGTAGTGCTGATTTGCTCTCCCAGGTTGCTTGGTTGGCCAAAAAGGGCGTATGCGTTTTTTCCTGAATATATTCAGGAAAAAACGCATACGCCCTTTTTGGCCAACCGCATCATTGTCCACGTTCTGGCGCTTTTCATGTGCTATCGGGGCCATTCCGATGTACCCGTTGACATCCGTTTCCTGCAGTTCTGCCTTGCGTTCAGCGCCTCTTCGTAGCCTGACCTCAATATATTTTGGGGCGATAGTTATCGTTTAGAACTCTGCAGGTTTGGGAAGTGCAGGGCCCCTGAGCTCCATTTCCCAAGTCGCTTTTTTGTGAGTGGGACGCAACACGGCTGGATGGCTTCACGCCCTATTGTCGATCCGTGGTGGCAGGCTGAACCGCTGGTGAATTCTTCTTCGTGATGGGAAATGAGAGTGACATGTGCCCGACCAAACACCTCCAGCGAGTCTCTCATTGGTTCCCCCTCTTGCAGTTCATCCTGCGGACAAATTGCAGACGGTACGAAAGAGGCATGGAAAGGCGCCGAGTCTCCAAGTGGGGAGATTGTTAGTAAGGGGGCCTGAATGGAGAACACGAGCACCAGGAGAGGAAAACTGAGGTGAGTTTCAGAAAGCTTTCCCGATCCCACGGTGTAGCATCCGCTGGGTTTCCAATGAGTGCTTTCGCTGTCGGAAGATTGCGTTGAACCTGGAGAGTTGGGAGCCATGGAATGGGGAGCACGCAGGATTCCTTTCAAGGGTCTGCATTTGCTTTCCCAACCTCACCAATCGTCTCAGCCCCAAGAGTGTCCAGCCTTATGTCTTCTGCCGCTGGGGCTGTAGATGTGGTCAATCCTGGTTGCATGCCAGTCCCTGAACGCATTTTGGAAGAATTTCTCTCTGTTTTGCCCTGCTTGTTTCTTCTTTGTGTTGGAAATGTATCCTCAGAATGGGTCTGAGCTGATTTTCCCTGCTGGTTTTAGGCCGCTTTACACACACTTGATGCACTTACACAGAGATATCAAGACTTAGCTTTTAAGATGCTTACTAGTCGGATAGATACTTGTGCGATGAACAGGGTCTGGTGAGTCCAGTTGATTGAGCAAGGAGTAGGTCGTGTCCATTCCATATTCGGTTTTCGGAAGGGTATCTGTGCTCATTTCAAACTCGAGTTTTATGCGTCACCGCACCTCACCTTTCCCCTGAAGCAGGCATAAGTGTGTTTTCTAAAAGCGTGACTCTGTTCTGTTTGGGGATTCCGTTCATGGGGAGCGATTTTTACATTCCCTCGATAAGTGATATCATAAGTTTCTTTTTTTGTGGGACTTATTTCACTGAGGATGATCGTACCTAAATCCACTCAGGATGCTGCTACCAGCCTCATGACGTGGACTTCATGGCTGAGTGACACTCCATTGGACCTACGTAGCACCACTTGTCCACTTGTCCACTTGTCTTTGTCCACTTGTCCACTCGTCTTTGTCCACTTGGCTCTTTCCTGGGATATGAAACATGTACCGGAGTGGAGGTTCTTGTCAAGACAGCAGCCCTCAACTTTGGGGTCCCTGTGTCTGGTTGATTTTTTCATTTTCCCAAGGTCAACGCCCATGTGTGGAAGTGCCCTATGCTCTGTGGTTCTGTGTTTTACATGGTTTGGGAAAGAGGATACACTTGTGAAGATTGGCTGTTGGCCATTGACATCCCGCCCATCAGCTTAACAAGGCTCCCTTGACTCCGTGGGCTGTCCTGCCTTTCTGGTTTTTAGACTTTTTTCGCCTGGCCCTTTTGCCCCCGGGGGGGGGGGCGAGAGATTTCTTTGTAGTGCTGATTTGCTCTCCCAGGTTGCTTGGTTGGCCAAAAAGGGCGTATGCGTTTTTTCCTGAATATATTCAGGAAAAAACGCATACGCCCTTTTTGGCCAACCGCATCATTGTCCACGTTCTGGCGCTTTTCATGTGCTATCGGGGCCATTCCGATGTACCCGTTGACATCCGTTTCCTGCAGTTCTGCCTTGCGTTCAGCGCCTCTTCGTAGCCTGCGCTCAATATATTTTGGGGCGATAGTTATCGTTTAGAACTCTGCAGGTTTGGGAAGTGCAGGGCCCCTGAGCTCCATTTCCCAAGTCGCTTTTTTGTGAGTGGGACGCAACACGGCTGGATGGCTTCACGCCCTATTGTCGATCCGCGGTTGCAGGCTGAACCGCTGGTGAATTCTTCTTCGTGATGGGAAATGAGAGTGACATGTGCCCGACCAAACACCTCCAGCGAGTCTCTCATTGGTTCCCCCTCTTGCAGTTCATCCTGCGGACAAATTGCAGACGGTACGAAAGAGGCATGGAAAGGCGCCGAGTCTCCAAGTGGGGAGATTGTTAGTAAGGGGGCCTGAATGGAGAACACGAGCACCAGGAGAGGAAAACTGAGGTGAGTTTCAGAAAGCTTTCCCGATCCCACGGTGTAGCATCCGCTGGGTTTCCAATGAGTGCTTTCGCTGTCGGAAGATTGCGTTGAACCTGGAGAGTTGGGAGCCATGGAATGGGGAGCACGCAGGATTCCTTTCAAGGGTCTGCATTTGCTTTCCCAACCTCACCAATCGTCTCAGCCCCAAGAGTGTCCAGCCTTATGTCTTCTGCCGCTGGGGCTGTAGATGTGGTCAATCCTGGTTGCATGCCAGTCCCTGAACGCATTTTGGAAGAATTTCTCTCTGTTTTGCCCTGCTTGTTTCTTCTTTGTGTTGGAAATGTATCCTCAGAATGGGTCTGAGCTGATTTTCCCTGCTGGTTTTAGGCCGCTTTACACACCCTTGATGCACTTACACAGAGATATCAAGACTTAGCTTTTAAGATGCTTACTAGTCGGATAGATACTTGTGCGATGAACAGGGTCTGGTGAGTCCAGTTGATTGAGCAAGGAGTAGGTCGTGTCCATTCCATATTCGGTTTTCGGAAGGGTATCTGTGCTCATTTCAAACTCGAGTTTTATGCCTCACCGCACCTCACCTTTCCCCTGAAGCAGGCATAAGTGTGTTTTCTAAAAGCGTGACTCTGTTCTGTTTGGGGATTCCGTTCATGGGGAGCGATTTTTACATTCCCTCGATAAGTGATATCATAAGTTTCTTTTTTTGTGGGACTTATTTCACTGAGGATGATCGTACCTAAATCCACTCAGGATGCTGCTACCAGCCTCATGACGTGGATTTCATGGCTGAGTGACACTCCATTGGACCTACGTAGCACCACTTGTCCACTTGTCCACTTGTCTTTGTCCACTTGTCCACTCGTCTTTGTCCACTTGGCTCTTTCCTGGGATATGAAACGTGTACCGGAGTGGAGGTTCTTGTCAAGACAGCAGCCCTCAACTTTGGGGTCCCTGTGTCTGGTTGATTTTTTCATTTTCCCAAGGTCAACGCCCATGTGTGGAAGTGCCCTATGCTCTGTGGTTCTGTGTTTTACATGGTTTGGGAAAGAGGATACACTTGTGAAGATTGGCTGTTGGCCATTGACATCCCGCCCATCAGCTTAACAAGGCTCCCTTGACTCCGTGGGCTGTCCTGCCTTTCTGGTTTTTAGACTTTTTTCGCCTGGCCCTTTTGCCCCCGGGGGGGGGGGCGAGAGATTTCTTTGTAGTGCTGATTTGCTCTCCCAGGTTGCTTGGTTGGCCAAAAAGGGCGTATGCGTTTTTTCCTGAATATATTCAGGAAAAAACGCATACGCCCTTTTTGGCCAACCGCATCATTGTCCACGTTCTGGCGCTTTTCATGTGCTATCGGGGCCATTCCGATGTACCCGTTGACATCCGTTTCCTGCAGTTCTGCCTTGCGTTCAGCGCCTCTTCGTAGCCTGCCCTCAATATATTTTGGGGCGATAGTTATCGTTTAGAACTCTGCAGGTTTGGGAAGTGCAGGGCCCCTGAGCTCCATTTCCCAAGTCGCTTTTTTGTGAGTGGGACGCAACACGGCTGGATGGCTTCACGCCCTATTGTCGATCCGCGGTTGCAGGCTGAACCGCTGGTGAATTCTTCTTCGTGATGGGAAATGAGAGTGACATGTGCCCGACCAAACACCTCCAGCGAGTCTCTCATTGGTTCCCCCTCTTGCAGTTCATCCTGCGGACAAATTGCAGACGGTACGAAAGAGGCATGGAAAGGCGCCGAGTCTCCAAGTGGGGAGATTGTTAGTAAGGGGGCCTGAATGGAGAACACGAGCACCAGGAGAGGAAAACTGAGGTGAGTTTCAGAAAGCTTTCCCGATCCCACGGTGTAGCATCCGCTGGGTTTCCAATGAGTGCTTTCGCTGTCGGAAGATTGCGTTGAACCTGGAGAGTTGGGAGCCATGGAATGGGGAGCACGCAGGATTCCTTTCAAGGGTCTGCATTTGCTTTCCCAACCTCACCAATCGTCTCAGCCCCAAGAGTGTCCAGCCTTATGTCTTCTGCCGCTGGGGCTGTAGATGTGGTCAATCCTGGTTGCATGCCAGTCCCTGAACGCATTTTGGAAGAATTTCTCTCTGTTTTGCCCTGCTTGTTTCTTCTTTGTGTTGGAAATGTATCCTCAGAATGGGTCTGAGCTGATTTTCCCTGCTGGTTTTAGGCCGCTTTACACACCCTTGATGCACTTACACAGAGATATCAAGACTTAGCTTTTAAGATGCTTACTAGTCGGATAGATACTTGTGCGATGAACAGGGTCTGGTGAGTCCAGTTGATTGAGCAAGGAGTAGGTCGTGTCCATTCCATATTCGGTTTTCGGAAGGGTATCTGTGCTCATTTCAAACTCGAGTTTTATGCGTCACCGCACCTCACCTTTCCCCTGAAGCAGGCATAAGTGTGTTTTCTAAAAGCGTGACTCTGTTCTGTTTGGGGATTCCGTTCATGGGGAGCGATTTTTACATTCCCTCGATAAGTGATATCATAAGTTTCTTTTTTTGTGGGACTTATTTCACTGAGGATGATCGTACCTAAATCCACTCAGGATGCTGCTACCAGCCTCATGACGTGGATTTCATGGCTGAGTGACACTCCATTGGACCTACGTAGCACCACTTGTCCACTTGTCCACTTGTCTTTGTCCACTTGTCCACTCGTCTTTGTCCACTTGGCTCTTTCCTGGGATATGAAACGTGTACCGGAGTGGAGGTTCTTGTCAAGACAGCAGCCCTCAACTTTGGGGTCCCTGTGTCTGGTTGATTTTTTCATTTTCCCAAGGTCAACGCCCATGTGTGGAAGTGCCCTATGCTCTGTGGTTCTGTGTTTTACATGGTTTGGGAAAGAGGATACACTTGTGAAGATTGGCTGTTGGCCATTGACATCCCGCCCATCAGCTTAACAAGGCTCCCTTGACTCCGTGGGCTGTCCTGCCTTTCTGGTTTTTAGACTTTTTTCGCCTGGCCCTTTTGCCCCCGGGGGGGGGGGGGGCGAGAGATATCTTTGTAGTGCTGATTTGCTCTCCCAGGTTGCTTGGTTGGCCAAAAAGGGCGTATGCGTTTTTTCCTGAATATATTCAGGAAAAAACGCATACGCCCTTTTTGGCCAACCGCATCATTGTCCACGTTCTGGCGCTTTTCATGTGCTATCGGGGCCATTCCGATGTACCCGTTGACATCCGTTTCCTGCAGTTCTGCCTTGCGTTCAGCGCCTCTTCGTAGCCTGCCCTCAATATATTTTGGGGCGATAGTTATCGTTTAGAACTCTGCAGGTTTGGGAAGTGCAGGGCCCCTGAGCTCCATTTCCCAAGTCGCTTTTTTGTGAGTGGGACGCAACACGGCTGGATGGCTTCACGCCCTATTGTCGATCCGCGGTTGCAGGCTGAACCGCTGGTGAATTCTTCTTCGTGATGGGAAATGAGAGTGACATGTGCCCGACCAAACACCTCCAGCGAGTCTCTCATTGGTTCCCCCTCTTGCAGTTCATCCTGCGGACAAATTGCAGACGGTACGAAAGAGGCATGGAAAGGCGCCGAGTCTCCAAGTGGGGAGATTGTTAGTAAGGGGGCCTGAATGGAGAACACGAGCACCAGGAGAGGAAAACTGAGGTGAGTTTCAGAAAGCTTTCCCGATCCCACGGTGTAGCATCCGCTGGGTTTCCAATGAGTGCTTTCGCTGTCGGAAGATTGCGTTGAACCTGGAGAGTTGGGAGCCATGGAATGGGGAGCACGCAGGATTCCTTTCAAGGGTCTGCATTTGCTTTCCCAACCTCACCAATCGTCTCAGCCCCAAGAGTGTCCAGCCTTATGTCTTCTGCCGCTGGGGCTGTAGATGTGGTCAATCCTGGTTGCATGCCAGTCCCTGAACGCATTTTGGAAGAATTTCTCTCTGTTTTGCCCTGCTTGTTTCTTCTTTGTGTTGGAAATGTATCCTCAGAATGGGTCTGAGCTGATTTTCCCTGCTGGTTTTAGGCCGCTTTACACACCCTTGATGCACTTACACAGAGATATCAAGACTTAGCTTTTAAGATGCTTACTAGTCGGATAGATACTTGTGCGATGAACAGGGTCTGGTGAGTCCAGTTGATTGAGCAAGGAGTAGGTCGTGTCCATTCCATATTCGGTTTTCGGAAGGGTATCTGTGCTCATTTCAAACTCGAGTTTTATGCGTCACCGCACCTCACCTTTCCCCTGAAGCAGGCATAAGTGTGTTTTCTAAAAGCGTGACTCTGTTCTGTTTGGGGATTCCGTTCATGGGGAGCGATTTTTACATTCCCTCGATAAGTGATATCATAAGTTTCTTTTTTTGTGGGACTTATTTCACTGAGGATGATCGTACCTAAATCCACTCAGGATGCTGCTACCAGCCTCATGACGTGGATTTCATGGCTGAGTGACACTCCATTGGACCTACGTAGCACCACTTGTCCACTTGTCCACTTGTCTTTGTCCACTTGTCCACTCGTCTTTGTCCACTTGGCTCTTTCCTGGGATATGAAACGTGTACCGGAGTGGAGGTTCTTGTCAAGACAGCAGCCCTCAACTTTGGGGTCCCTGTGTCTGGTTGATTTTTTCATTTTCCCAAGGTCAACGCCCATGTGGGGAAGTGCCCTATGCTCTGTGGTTCTGTGTTTTACATGGTTTGGGAAAGAGGATACACTTGTGAAGATTGGCTGTTGGCCATTGACATCCCGCCCATCAGCTTAACAAGGCTCCCTTGACTCCGTGGGCTGTCCTGCCTTTCTGGTTTTTAGACTTTTTTCGCCTGGCCCTTTTGCCCCGGGGGGGGGGGCGAGAGATTTCTTTGTAGTGCTGATTTGCTCTCCCAGGTTGCTTGGTTGGCCAAAAAGGGCGTATGCGTTTTTTCCTGAATATATTCAGGAAAAAACGCATACGCCCTTTTTGGCCAACCGCATCATTGTCCACGTTCTGGCGCTTTTCATGTGCTATCGGGGCCATTCCGATGTACCCGTTGACATCCGTTTCCTGCAGTTCTGCCTTGCGTTCAGCGCCTCTTCGTAGCCTGACCTCAATATATTTTGGGGCGATAGTTATCGTTTAGAACTCTGCAGGTTTGGGAAGTGCAGGGCCCCTGAGCTCCATTTCCCAAGTCGCTTTTTTGTGAGTGGGACGCAACACGGCTGGATGGCTTCACGCCCTATTGTCGATCCGCGGTTGCAGGCTGAACCGCTGGTGAATTCTTCTTCGTGATGGGAAATGAGAGTGACATGTGCCCGACCAAACACCTCCAGCGAGTCTCTCATTGGTTCCCCCTCTTGCAGTTCATCCTGCGGACAAATTGCAGACGGTACGAAAGAGGCATGGAAAGGCGCCGAGTCTCCAAGTGGGGAGATTGTTAGTAAGGGGGCCTGAATGGAGAACACGAGCACCAGGAGAGGAAAACTGAGGTGAGTTTCAGAAAGCTTTCCCGATCCCACGGTGTAGCATCCGCTGGGTTTCCAATGAGTGCTTTCGCTGTCGGAAGATTGCGTTGAACCTGGAGAGTTGGGAGCCATGGAATGGGGAGCACGACGGATTCCTTTCAAGGGTCTGCATTTGCTTTCCCAACCTCACCAATCGTCTCAGCCCCAAGAGTGTCCAGCCTTCTGTCTTCTGCCGCTGGGGCTGTAGATGTGGTCAATCCTGGTTGCATGCCAGTCCCTGAACGCATTTTGGAAGAATTTCTCTCTGTTTTGCCCTGCTTGTTTCTTCTTTGTGTTGGAAATGTATCCTCAGAATGGGTCTGAGCTGATTTTCCCTGCTGGTTTTAGGCCGCTTTACACACCCTTGATGCACTTACACAGAGATATCAAGACTTAGCTTTTAAGATGCTTACTAGTCGGATAGATACTTGTGCGATGAACAGGGTCTGGTGAGTCCAGTTGATTGAGCAAGGAGTAGGTCGTGTCCATTCCATATTCGGTTTTCGGAAGGGTATCTGTGCTCATTTCAAACTCGAGTTTTATGCGTCACCGCACCTCACCTTTCCCCTGAAGCAGGCATAAGTGTGTTTTCTAAAAGCGTGACTCTGTTCTGTTTGGGGATTCCGTTCATGGGGAGCGATTTTTACATTCCCTCGATAAGTGATATCATAAGTTTCTTTTTTTGTGGGACTTATTTCACTGAGGATGATCGTACCTAAATCCACTCAGGATGCTGCTACCAGCCTCATGACGTGGATTTCATGGCTGAGTGACACTCCATTGGACCTACGTAGCACCACTTGTCCACTTGTCCACTTGTCTTTGTCCACTTGTCCACTCGTCTTTGTCCACTTGGCTCTTTCCTGGGATATGAAACGTGTACCGGAGTGGAGGTTCTTGTCAAGACAGCAGCCCTCAACTTTGGGGTCCCTGTGTCTGGTTGATTTTTTCATTTTCCCAAGGTCAACGCCCATGTGGGGAAGTGCCCTATGCTCTGTGGTTCTGTGTTTTACATGGTTTGGGAAAGAGGATACACTTGTGAAGATTGGCTGTTGGCCATTGACATCCCGCCCATCAGCTTAACAAGGCTCCCTTGACTCCGTGGGCTGTCCTGCCTTTCTGGTTTTTAGACTTTTTTCGCCTGGCCCTTTTGCCCCGGGGGGGGGGGCGAGAGATTTCTTTGTAGTGCTGATTTGCTCTCCCAGGTTGCTTGGTTGGCCAAAAAGGGCGTATGCGTTTTTTCCTGAATATATTCAGGAAAAAACGCATACGCCCTTTTTGGCCAACCGCATCATTGTCCACGTTCTGGCGCTTTTCATGTGCTATCGGGGCCATTCCGATGTACCCGTTGACATCCGTTTCCTGCAGTTCTGCCTTGCGTTCAGCGCCTCTTCGTAGCCTGACCTCAATATATTTTGGGGCGATAGTTATCGTTTAGAACTCTGCAGGTTTGGGAAGTGCAGGGCCCCTGAGCTCCATTTCCCAAGTCGCTTTTTTGTGAGTGGGACGCAACACGGCTGGATGGCTTCACGCCCTATTGTCGATCCGCGGTGGCAGGCTGAACCGCTGGTGAATTCTTCTTCGTGATGGGAAATGAGAGTGACATGTGCCCGACCAAACACCTCCAGCGAGTCTCTCATTGGTTCCCCCTCTTGCAGTTCATCCTGCGGACAAATTGCAGACGGTACGAAAGAGGCATGGAAAGGTGCCGAGTCTCCAAGTGGGGAGATTGTTAGTAAGGGGGCCTGAATGGAGAACACGAGCACCAGGAGAGGAAAACTGAGGTGAGTTTCAGAAAGCTTTCCCGATCCCACGGTGTAGCATCCGCTGGGTTTCCAATGAGTGCTTTCGCTGTCGGAAGATTGCGTTGAACCTGGAGAGTTGGGAGCCATGGAATGGGGAGCACGCAGGATTCCTTTCAAGGGTCTGCATTTGCTTTCCCAACCTCACCAATCGTCTCAGCCCCAAGAGTGTCCAGCCTTATGTCTTCTGCCGCTGGGGCTGTAGATGTGGTCAATCCTGGTTGCATGCCAGTCCCTGAACGCATTTTGGAAGAATTTCTCTCTGTTTTGCCCTGCTTGTTTCTTCTTTGTGTTGGAAATGTATCCTCAGAATGGGTCTGAGCTGATTTTCCCTGCTGGTTTTAGGCCGCTTTACACACCCTTGATGCACTTACACAGAGATATCAAGACTTAGCTTTTAAGATGCTTACTAGTCGGATAGATACTTGTGCGATGAACAGGGTCTGGTGAGTCCAGTTGATTGAGCAAGGAGTAGGTCGTGTCCATTCCATATTCGGTTTTCGGAAGGGTATCTGTGCTCATTTCAAACTCGAGTTTTATGCGTCACCGCACCTCACCTTTCCCCTGAAGCAGGCATAAGTGTGTTTTCTAAAAGCGTGACTCTGTTCTGTTTGGGGATTCCGTTCATGGGGAGCGATTTTTACATTCCCTCGATAAGTGATATCATAAGTTTCTTTTTTTGTGGGACTTATTTCACTGAGGATGATCGTACCTAAATCCACTCAGGATGCTGCTACCAGCCTCATGACGTGGATTTCATGGCTGAGTGACACTCCATTGGACCTACGTAGCACCACTTGTCCACTTGTCCACTTGTCTTTGTCCACTTGTCCACTCGTCTTTGTCCACTTGGCTCTTTCCTGGGATATGAAACGTGTACCGGAGTGGAGGTTCTTGTCAAGACAGCAGCCCTCAACTTTGGGGTCCCTGTGTCTGGTTGATTTTTTCATTTTCCCAAGGTCAACGCCCATGTGGGGAAGTGCCCTATGCTCTGTGGTTCTGTGTTTTACATGGTTTGGGAAAGAGGATACACTTGTGAAGATTGGCTGTTGGCCATTGACATCCCGCCCATCAGCTTAACAAGGCTCCCTTGACTCCATGGGCTGTCCTGCCTTTCTGGTTTTTAGACTTTTTTCGCCTGGCCCTTTTGCCCCGGGGGGGGGGCGAGAGATTTCTTTGTAGTGCTGATTTGCTCTCCCAGGTTGCTTGGTTGGCCAAAAAGGGCGTATGCGTTTTTTCCTGAATATATTCAGGAAAAAACGCATACGCCCTTTTTGGCCAACCGCATCATTGTCCACGTTCTGGCGCTTTTCATGTGCTATCGGGGCCATTCCGATGTACCCGTTGACATCCGTTTCCTGCAGTTCTGCCTTGCGTTCAGCGCCTCTTCGTAGCCTGACCTCAATATATTTTGGGGCGATAGTTATCGTTTAGAACTCTGCAGGTTTGGGAAGTGCAGGGCCCCTGAGCTCCATTTCCCAAGTCGCTTTTTTGTGAGTGGGACGCAACACGGCTGGATGGCTTCACGCCCTATTGTCGATCCGCGGTTGCAGGCTGAACCGCTGGTGAATTCTTCTTCGTGATGGGAAATGAGAGTGACATGTGCCCGACCAAACACCTCCAGCGAGTCTCTCATTGGTTCCCCCTCTTGCAGTTCATCCTGCGGACAAATTGCAGACGGTACGAAAGAGGCATGGAAAGGCGCCGAGTCTCCAAGTGGGGAGATTGTTAGTAAGGGGGCCTGAATGGAGAACACGAGCACCAGGAGAGGAAAACTGAGGTGAGTTTCAGAAAGCTTTCCCGATCCCACGGTGTAGCATCCGCTGGGTTTCCAATGAGTGCTTTCGCTGTCGGAAGATTGCGTTGAACCTGGAGAGTTGGGACCCATGGAATGGGGAGCACGACGGATTCCTTTCAAGGGTCTGCATTTGCTTTCCCAACCTCACCAATCGTCTCAGCCCCAAGAGTGTCCAGCCTTCTGTCTTCTGCCGCTGGGGCTGTAGATGTGGTCAATCCTGGTTGCATGCCAGTCCCTGAACGCATTTTGGAAGAATTTCTCTCTGTTTTGCCCTGCTTGTTTCTTCTTTGTGTTGGAAATGTATCCTCAGAATGGGTCTGAGCTGATTTTCCCTGCTGGTTTTAGGCCGCTTTACACACACTTGATGCACTTACACAGAGATATCAAGACTTAGCTTTTAAGATGCTTACTAGTCGGATAGATACTTGTGCGATGAACAGGGTCTGGTGAGTCCAGTTGATTGAGCAAGGAGTAGGTCGTGTCCATTCCATATTCGGTTTTCGGAAGGGTATCTGTGCTCATTTCAAACTCGAGTTTTATGCGTCACCGCACCTCACCTTTCCCCTGAAGCAGGCATAAGTGTGTTTTCTAAAAGCGTGACTCTGTTCTGTTTGGGGATTCCGTTCATGGGGAGCGATTTTTACATTCCCTCGATAAGTGATATCATAAGTTTCTTTTTTTGTGGGACTTATTTCACTGAGGATGATCGTACCTAAATCCACTCAGGATGCTGCTACCAGCCTCATGACGTGGATTTCATGGCTGAGTGACACTCCATTGGACCTACGTAGCACCACTTGTCCACTTGTCCACTTGTCTTTGTCCACTTGTCCACTCGTCTTTGTCCACTTGGCTCTTTCCTGGGATATGAAACGTGTACCGGAGTGGAGGTTCTTGTCAAGACAGCAGCCCTCAACTTTGGGGTCCCTGTGTCTGGTTGATTTTTTCATTTTCCCAAGGTCAACGCCCATGTGTGGAAGTGCCCTATGCTCTGTGGTTCTGTGTTTTACATGGTTTGGGAAAGAGGATACACTTGTGAAGATTGGCTGTTGGCCATTGACATCCCGCCCATCAGCTTAACAAGGCTCCCTTGACTCCGTGGGCTGTCCTGCCTTTCTGGTTTTTAGACTTTTTTCGCCTGGCCCTTTTGCCCCGGGGGGGTGGGCGAGAGATTTCTTTGTAGTGCTGATTTGCTCTCCCAGGTTGCTTGGTTGGCCAAAAAGGGCGTATGCGTTTTTTCCTGAATATATTCAGGAAAAAACGCATACGCCCTTTTTGGCCAACCGCATCATTGTCCACGTTCTGGCGCTTTTCATGTGCTATCGGGGCCATTCCGATGTACCCGTTGACATCCGTTTCCTGCAGTTCTGCCTTGCGTTCAGCGCCTCTTCGTAGCCTGACCTCAATATATTTTGGGGCGATAGTTATCGTTTAGAACTCTGCAGGTTTGGGAAGTGCAGGGCCCCTGAGCTCCATTTCCCAAGTCGCTTTTTTGTGAGTGGGACGCAACACGGCTGGATGGCTTCACGCCCTATTGTCGATCCGTGGTGGCAGGCTGAACCGCTGGTGAATTCTTCTTCGTGATGGGAAATGAGAGTGACATGTGCCCGACCAAACACCTCCAGCGAGTCTCTCATTGGTTCCCCCTCTTGCAGTTCATCCTGCGGACAAATTGCAGACGGTACGAAAGAGGCATGGAAAGGTGCCGAGTCTCCAAGTGGGGAGATTGTTAGTAAGGGGGCCTGAATGGAGAACACGAGCACCAGGAGAGGAAAACTGAGGTGAGTTTCAGAAAGCTTTCCCGATCCCACGGTGTAGCATCCGCTGGGTTTCCAATGAGTGCTTTCGCTGTCGGAAGATTGCGTTGAACCTGGAGAGTTGGGACCCATGGAATGGGGAGCACGCAGGATTCCTTTCAAGGGTCTGCATTTGCTTTCCCAACCTCACCAATCGTCTCAGCCCCAAGAGTGTCCAGCCTTCTGTCTTCTGCCGCTGGGGCTGTAGATGTGGTCAATCCTGGTTGCATGCCAGTCCCTGAACGCATTTTGGAAGAATTTCTCTCTGTTTTGCCCTGCTTGTTTCTTCTTTGTGTTGGAAATGTATCCTCAGAATGGGTCTGAGCTGATTTTCCCTGCTGGTTTTAGGCCGCTTTACACACCCTTGATGCACTTACACAGAGATATCAAGACTTAGCTTTTAAGATGCTTACTAGTCGGATAGATACTTGTGCGATGAACAGGGTCTGGTGAGTCCAGTTGATTGAGCAAGGAGTAGGTCGTGTCCATTCCATATTCGGTTTTCGGAAGGGTATCTGTGCTCATTTCAAACTCGAGTTTTATGCCTCACCGCACCTCACCTTTCCCCTGAAGCAGGCATAAGTGTGTTTTCTAAAAGCGTGACTCTGTTCTGTTTGGGGATTCCGTTCATGGGGAGCGATTTTTACATTCCCTCGATAAGTGATATCATAAGTTTCTTTTTTTGTGGGACTTATTTCACTGAGGATGATCGTACCTAAATCCACTCAGGATGCTGCTACCAGCCTCATGACGTGGATTTCATGGCTGAGTGACACTCCATTGGACCTACGTAGCACCACTTGTCCACTTGTCCACTTGTCTTTGTCCACTTGTCCACTCGTCTTTGTCCACTTGGCTCTTTCCTGGGATATGAAACGTGTACCGGAGTGGAGGTTCTTGTCAAGACAGCAGCCCTCAACTTTGGGGTCCCTGTGTCTGGTTGATTTTTTCATTTTCCCAAGGTCAACGCCCATGTGGGGAAGTGCCCTATGCTCTGTGGTTCTGTGTTTTACATGGTTTGGGAAAGAGGATACACTTGTGAAGATTGGCTGTTGGCCATTGACATCCCGCCCATCAGCTTAACAAGGCTCCCTTGACTCCGTGGGCTGTCCTGCCTTTCTGGTTTTTAGACTTTTTTCGCCTGGCCCTTTTGCCCCGGGGGGGGGGGCGAGAGATTTCTTTGTAGTGCTGATTTGCTCTCCCAGGTTGCTTGGTTGGCCAAAAAGGGCGTATGCGTTTTTTCCTGAATATATTCAGGAAAAAACGCATACGCCCTTTTTGGCCAACCGCATCATTGTCCACGTTCTGGCGCTTTTCATGTGCTATCGGGGCCATTCCGATGTACCCGTTGACATCCGTTTCCTGCAGTTCTGCCTTGCGTTCAGCGCCTCTTCGTAGCCTGACCTCAATATATTTTGGGGCGATAGTTATCGTTTAGAACTCTGCAGGTTTGGGAAGTGCAGGGCCCCTGAGCTCCATTTCCCAAGTCGCTTTTTTGTGAGTGGGACGCAACACGGCTGGATGGCTTCACGCCCTATTGTCGATCCGTGGTGGCAGGCTGAACCGCTGGTGAATTCTTCTTCGTGATGGGAAATGAGAGTGACATGTGCCCGACCAAACACCTCCAGCGAGTCTCTCATTGGTTCCCCCTCTTGCAGTTCATCCTGCGGACAAATTGCAGACGGTACGAAAGAGGCATGGAAAGGCGCCGAGTCTCCAAGTGGGGAGATTGTTAGTAAGGGGGCCTGAATGGAGAACACGAGCACCAGGAGAGGAAAACTGAGGTGAGTTTCAGAAAGCTTTCCCGATCCCACGGTGTAGCATCCGCTGGGTTTCCAAAGAGTGCTTTCGCTGTCGGAAGATTGCGTTGAACCTGGAGAGTTGGGAGCCATGGAATGGGGAGCACGCAGGATTCCTTTCAAGGGTCTGCATTTGCTTTCCCAACCTCACCAATCGTCTCAGCCCCAAGAGTGTCCAGCCTTCTGTCTTCTGCCGCTGGGGCTGTAGATGTGGTCAATCCTGGTTGCATGCCAGTCCCTGAACGCATTTTGGAAGAATTTCTCTCTGTTTTGCCCTGCTTGTTTCTTCTTTGTGTTGGAAATGTATCCTCAGAATGGGTCTGAGCTGATTTTCCCTGCTGGTTTTAGGCCGCTTTACACACACTTGATGCACTTACACAGAGATATCAAGACTTAGCTTTTAAGATGCTTACTAGTCGGATAGATACTTGTGCGATGAACAGGGTCTGGTGAGTCCAGTTGATTGAGCAAGGAGTAGGTCGTGTCCATTCCATATTCGGTTTTCGGAAGGGTATCTGTGCTCATTTCAAACTCGAGTTTTATGCCTCACCGCACCTCACCTTTCCCCTGAAGCAGGCATAAGTGTGTTTTCTAAAAGCGTGACTCTGTTCTGTTTGGGGATTCCGTTCATGGGGAGCGATTTTTACATTCCCTCGATAAGTGATATCATAAGTTTCTTTTTTTGTGGGACTTATTTCACTGAGGATGATCGTACCTAAATCCACTCAGGATGCTGCTACCAGCCTCATGACGTGGATTTCATGGCTGAGTGACACTCCATTGGACCTACGTAGCACCACTTGTCCACTTGTCCACTTGTCTTTGTCCACTTGTCCACTCGTCTTTGTCCACTTGGCTCTTTCCTGGGATATGAAACGTGTACCGGAGTGGAGGTTCTTGTCAAGACAGCAGCCCTCAACTTTGGGGTCCCTGTGTCTGGTTGATTTTTTCATTTTCCCAAGGTCAACGCCCATGTGGGGAAGTGCCCTATGCTCTGTGGTTCTGTGTTTTACATGGTTTGGGAAAGAGGATACACTTGTGAAGATTGGCTGTTGGCCATTGACATCCCGCCCATCAGCTTAACAAGGCTCCCTTGACTCCGTGGGCTGTCCTGCCTTTCTGGTTTTTAGACTTTTTTCGCCTGGCCCTTTTGCCCCGGGGGGGGGGCGAGAGATTTCTTTGTAGTGCTGATTTGCTCTCCCAGGTTGCTTGGTTGGCCAAAAAGGGCGTATGCGTTTTTTCCTGAATATATTCAGGAAAAAACGCATACGCCCTTTTTGGCCAACCGCATCATTGTCCACGTTCTGGCGCTTTTCATGTGCTATCGGGGCCATTCCGATGTACCCGTTGACATCCGTTTCCTGCAGTTCTGCCTTGCGTTCAGCGCCTCTTCGTAGCCTGACCTCAATATATTTTGGGGCGATAGTTATCGTTTAGAACTCTGCAGGTTTGGGAAGTGCAGGGCCCCTGAGCTCCATTTCCCAAGTCGCTTTTTTGTGAGTGGGACGCAACACGGCTGGATGGCTTCACGCCCTATTGTCGATCCGTGGTGGCAGGCTGAACCGCTGGTGAATTCTTCTTCGTGATGGGAAATGAGAGTGACATGTGCCCGACCAAACACCTCCAGCGAGTCTCTCATTGGTTCCCCCTCTTGCAGTTCATCCTGCGGACAAATTGCAGACGGTACGAAAGAGGCATGGAAAGGCGCCGAGTCTCCAAGTGGGGAGATTGTTAGTAAGGGGGCCTGAATGGAGAACACGAGCACCAGGAGAGGAAAACTGAGGTGAGTTTCAGAAAGCTTTCCCGATCCCACGGTGTAGCATCCGCTGGGTTTCCAATGAGTGCTTTCGCTGTCGGAAGATTGCGTTGAACCTGGAGAGTTGGGAGCCATGGAATGGGGAGCACGCAGGATTCCTTTCAAGGGTCTGCATTTGCTTTCCCAACCTCACCAATCGTCTCAGCCCCAAGAGTGTCCAGCCTTCTGTCTTCTGCCGCTGGGGCTGTAGATGTGGTCAATCCTGGTTGCATGCCAGTCCCTGAACGCATTTTGGAAGAATTTCTCTCTGTTTTGCCCTGCTTGTTTCTTCTTTGTGTTGGAAATGTATCCTCAGAATGGGTCTGAGCTGATTTTCCCTGCTGGTTTTAGGCCGCTTTACACACACTTGATGCACTTACACAGAGATATCAAGACTTAGCTTTTAAGATGCTTACTAGTCGGATAGATACTTGTGCGATGAACAGGGTCTGGTGAGTCCAGTTGATTGAGCAAGGAGTAGGTCGTGTCCATTCCATATTCGGTTTTCGGAAGGGTATCTGTGCTCATTTCAAACTCGAGTTTTATGCGTCACCGCACCTCACCTTTCCCCTGAAGCAGGCATAAGTGTGTTTTCTAAAAGCGTGACTCTGTTCTGTTTGGGGATTCCGTTCATGGGGAGCGATTTTTACATTCCCTCGATAAGTGATATCATAAGTTTCTTTTTTTGTGGGACTTATTTCACTGAGGATGATCGTACCTAAATCCACTCAGGATGCTGCTACCAGCCTCATGACGTGGATTTCATGGCTGAGTGACACTCCATTGGACCTACGTAGCACCACTTGTCCACTTGTCCACTTGTCTTTGTCCACTTGTCCACTCGTCTTTGTCCACTTGGCTCTTTCCTGGGATATGAAACGTGTACCGGAGTGGAGGTTCTTGTCAAGACAGCAGCCCTCAACTTTGGGGTCCCTGTGTCTGGTTGATTTTTTCATTTTCCCAAGGTCAACGCCCATGTGGGGAAGTGCCCTATGCTCTGTGGTTCTGTGTTTTACATGGTTTGGGAAAGAGGATACACTTGTGAAGATTGGCTGTTGGCCATTGACATCCCGCCCATCAGCTTAACAAGGCTCCCTTGACTCCGTGGGCTGTCCTGCCTTTCTGGTTTTTAGACTTTTTTCGCCTGGCCCTTTTGCCCCGGGGGGGGGGGCGAGAGATTTCTTTGTAGTGCTGATTTGCTCTCCCAGGTTGCTTGGTTGGCCAAAAAGGGCGTATGCGTTTTTTCCTGAATATATTCAGGAAAAAACGCATACGCCCTTTTTGGCCAACCGCATCATTGTCCACGTTCTGGCGCTTTTCATGTGCTATCGGGGCCATTCCGATGTACCCGTTGACATCCGTTTCCTGCAGTTCTGCCTTGCGTTCAGCGCCTCTTCGTAGCCTGACCTCAATATATTTTGGGGCGATAGTTATCGTTTAGAACTCTGCAGGTTTGGGAAGTGCAGGGCCCCTGAGCTCCATTTCCCAAGTCGCTTTTTTGTGAGTGGGACGCAACACGGCTGGATGGCTTCACGCCCTATTGTCGATCCGTGGTGGCAGGCTGAACCGCTGGTGAATTCTTCTTCGTGATGGGAAATGAGAGTGACATGTGCCCGACCAAACACCTCCAGCGAGTCTCTCATTGGTTCCCCCTCTTGCAGTTCATCCTGCGGACAAATTGCAGACGGTACGAAAGAGGCATGGAAAGGCGCCGAGTCTCCAAGTGGGGAGATTGTTAGTAAGGGGGCCTGAATGGAGAACACGAGCACCAGGAGAGGAAAACTGAGGTGAGTTTCAGAAAGCTTTCCCGATCCCACGGTGTAGCATCCGCTGGGTTTCCAATGAGTGCTTTCGCTGTCGGAAGATTGCGTTGAACCTGGAGAGTTGGGAGCCATGGAATGGGGAGCACGCAGGATTCCTTTCAAGGGTCTGCATTTGCTTTCCCAACCTCACCAATCGTCTCAGCCCCAAGAGTGTCCAGCCTTCTGTCTTCTGCCGCTGGGGCTGTAGATGTGGTCAATCCTGGTTGCATGCCAGTCCCTGAACGCATTTTGGAAGAATTTCTCTCTGTTTTGCCCTGCTTGTTTCTTCTTTGTGTTGGAAATGTATCCTCAGAATGGGTCTGAGCTGATTTTCCCTGCTGGTTTTAGGCCGCTTTACACACACTTGATGCACTTACACAGAGATATCAAGACTTAGCTTTTAAGATGCTTACTAGTCGGATAGATACTTGTGCGATGAACAGGGTCTGGTGAGTCCAGTTGATTGAGCAAGGAGTAGGTCGTGTCCATTCCATATTCGGTTTTCGGAAGGGTATCTGTGCTCATTTCAAACTCGAGTTTTATGCGTCACCGCACCTCACCTTTCCCCTGAAGCAGGCATAAGTGTGTTTTCTAAAAGCGTGACTCTGTTCTGTTTGGGGATTCCGTTCATGGGGAGCGATTTTTACATTCCCTCGATAAGTGATATCATAAGTTTCTTTTTTTGTGGGACTTATTTCACTGAGGATGATCGTACCTAAATCCACTCAGGATGCTGCTACCAGCCTCATGACGTGGATTTCATGGCTGAGTGACACTCCATTGGACCTACGTAGCACCACTTGTCCACTTGTCCACTTGTCTTTGTCCACTTGTCCACTCGTCTTTGTCCACTTGGCTCTTTCCTGGGATATGAAACGTGTACCGGAGTGGAGGTTCTTGTCAAGACAGCAGCCCTCAACTTTGGGGTCCCTGTGTCTGGTTGATTTTTTCATTTTCCCAAGGTCAACGCCCATGTGTGGAAGTGCCCTATGCTCTGTGGTTCTGTGTTTTACATGGTTTGGGAAAGAGGATACACTTGTGAAGATTGGCTGTTGGCCATTGACATCCCGCCCATCAGCTTAACAAGGCTCCCTTGACTCCGTGGGCTGTCCTGCCTTTCTGGTTTTTAGACTTTTTTCGCCTGGCCCTTTTGCCCCCGGGGGGGGGCGAGAGATTTCTTTGTAGTGCTGATTTGCTCTCCCAGGTTGCTTGGTTGGCCAAAAAGGGCGTATGCGTTTTTTCCTGAATATATTCAGGAAAAAACGCATACGCCCTTTTTGGCCAACCGCATCATTGTCCACGTTCTGGCGCTTTTCATGTGCTATCGGGGCCATTCCGATGTACCCGTTGACATCCGTTTCCTGCAGTTCTGCCTTGCGTTCAGCGCCTCTTCGTTGCCTGACCTCAATATATTTTGGGGCAATAGTTATCGTTTAGAACTCTGCAGGTTTGGGAAGTGCAGGGCCCCTGAGCTCCATTTCCCAAGTCGCTTTTTTGTGAGTGGGACGCAACACGGCTGGATGGCTTCACGCCCTATTGTCGATCCGCGGTTGCAGGCTGAACCGCTGGTGAATTCTTCTTCGTGATGGGAAATGAGAGTGACATGTGCCCGACCAAACACCTCCAGCGAGTCTCTCATTGGTTCCCCCTCTTGCAGTTCATCCTGCGGACAAATTGCAGACGGTACGAAAGAGGCATGGAAAGGCGCCGAGTCTCCAAGTGGGGAGATTGTTAGTAAGGGGGCCTGAATGGAGAACACGAGCACCAGGAGAGGAAAACTGAGGTGAGTTTCAGAAAGCTTTCCCGATCCCACGGTGTAGCATCCGCTGGGTTTCCAATGAGTGCTTTCGCTGTCGGAAGATTGCGTTGAACCTGGAGAGTTGGGAGCCATGGAATGGGGAGCACGACGGATTCCTTTCAAGGGTCTGCATTTGCTTTCCCAACCTCACCAATCGTCTCAGCCCCAAGAGTGTCCAGCCTTATGTCTTCTGCCGCTGGGGCTGTAGATGTGGTCAATCCTGGTTGCATGCCAGTCCCTGAACGCATTTTGGAAGAATTTCTCTCTGTTTTGCCCTGCTTGTTTCTTCTTTGTGTTGGAAATGTATCCTCAGAATGGGTCTGAGCTGATTTTCCCTGCTGGTTTTAGGCCGCTTTACACACACTTGATGCACTTACACAGAGATATCAAGACTTAGCTTTTAAGATGCTTACTAGTCGGATAGATACTTGTGCGATGAACAGGGTCTGGTGAGTCCAGTTGATTGAGCAAGGAGTAGGTCGTGTCCATTCCATATTCGGTTTTCGGAAGGGTATCTGTGCTCATTTCAAACTCGAGTTTTATGCGTCACCGCACCTCACCTTTCCCCTGAAGCAGGCATAAGTGTGTTTTCTAAAAGCGTGACTCTGTTCTGTTTGGGGATTCCGTTCATGGGGAGCGATTTTTACATTCCCTCGATAAGTGATATCATAAGTTTCTTTTTTTGTGGGACTTATTTCACTGAGGATGATCGTACCTAAATCCACTCAGGATGCTGCTACCAGCCTCATGACGTGGATTTCATGGCTGAGTGACACTCCATTGGACCTACGTAGCACCACTTGTCCACTTGTCCACTTGTCTTTGTCCACTTGTCCACTCGTCTTTGTCCACTTGGCTCTTTCCTGGGATATGAAACGTGTACCGGAGTGGAGGTTCTTGTCAAGACAGCAGCCCTCAACTTTGGGGTCCCTGTGTCTGGTTGATTTTTTCATTTTCCCAAGGTCAACGCCCATGTGTGGAAGTGCCCTATGCTCTGTGGTTCTGTGTTTTACATGGTTTGGGAAAGAGGATACACTTGTGAAGATTGGCTGTTGGCCATTGACATCCCGCCCATCAGCTTAACAAGGCTCCCTTGACTCCGTGGGCTGTCCTGCCTTTCTGGTTTTTAGACTTTTTTCGCCTGGCCCTTTTGCCCCGGGGGGGGGGGGGCGAGAGATTTCTTTGTAGTGCTGATTTGCTCTCCCAGGTTGCTTGGTTGGCCAAAAAGGGCGTATGCGTTTTTTCCTGAATATATTCAGGAAAAAACGCATACGCCCTTTTTGGCCAACCGCATCAT